>NW_026511860.1:184975-329975 GCF_027579735.1 Bombina bombina
GGCATTGCCCCAAAGAAATCAGCTCTTTTACCTGTAAAAAAAAAAAATACAAATACCCCCCACAGTAAAACCCACCACCCACACAACCAAACCCCCAAATAAAATCCTATCTAAACAACCTTAGCTCCCCATTGCCCTGAAAAGGGCATTTGGGTGGGCATTGCCCTTAAAAGGGCATTTAGCTCTTTTTCAGCCCAAACCCTAATCTAAAAATAAAACCCACCCAATAAACCCTTTAAAAAACCTAACACTAACCCCCGAAGATCCACTTACAGTTTTTGAAGACCGGACATCCATCCTCATCCAGCCGGGAGAAGTCTTCATCCAAGCAGCAAGAAGTCGTCCTCCAGGCAGGCAGAAGTCTTCATCCAGACAGCATCTTCTATCTTCATCCTTCCGACGCGGAGCAGCTCCATCTTTAAGACATCCGGCGATGTGGCAGCGATGTTTGGAGTGGCAGATTAGGGGTTAATAATTTTATTTTAGTGTTTGCGATGCGGGAGGGCCTCGGTTTAGGGGTTAATAGGTAGTTTATGGGTGCTAGTGTTCTTTTTAGCACTTTAGTTATGAGTTTTATGCTACAGCTCTGTAACATAAAACCCATAACTACTGACTTTCAGTTTACAGTATGGATCTTGTAGTTATAGGCTGTACAGCTCACTTTTTGGCGGGACAGGCAGACTCGTTATACCGGCGATGTGGAAGTCCCATTGAAAAAGGACTTTTTAAAAACTGCGGTAGTTGCGTTGCGTTACGGCCAAAAAAGTGTGTGGTACAGATATACCTGCAAAACTCGTAATACCAGCTGTAGTGAAAAAGAGCCATAACGCTGCTTTTTCACTCATAACGCAAAACTCGTAATCTAGCCTTATGATAGTTACTGATTGTAAGTCCACACTCTAATTGCTTAGGATCTTGGTTGAAGTGTCCAATAAGCTGTTCGTGATGTAATGGGGTTGGTGTTTAAATTAGTGTATCCATATACTTATTCAGCCAAAAAGTTTTTTCTTCTTCTTTTGGCTGGGGGTTTATGTGCGGCTGTGCGCATATGGAGGAGCCTCCACTGGCACCTTCCTTTGCATGTGTGTATATATATATATATATATATATATACACACACACACACACACACAGACATATATATAAATATATTTACACACACATACAGATAAGTGGAGATGTGTCTGTAGACCTGTTCATGTAGGTATATTAGTGTAAATACATATAAACATAAAGAGTTTTTCAAGACTGTTCTAACAAACACACGTCAATAAAAAAGCAACAAACCAGTCACAACTCTCTATGGCAGGTGCAATGGGCACACGCACGTTTTTAAATGAGCAATTAGGTGTGCACTGTTCTGCATGTTGTGAGGTGCTTAAAGAGTGTGGGCATGTGTGGTGCCTCCCATGAATGGTTTACACAGTGACACCCAGTGGTGAGCAGAACTCACAAGCTGAGAGGGGATGACACCCCCCACACACTCACCTGTAGTAAGTAAAAGGAACAAGATTTGGAATCTCAAGCATTTGCGATTCAGACTGATTCTCTACCTCAAAAAGGGTCACCCACTCCGCTTCATCACCAATGATGCCAACCTAGACAAATCAACACAACCGTCATGGCACAGTAAAAAAGCAAGCATACAGACTTGATCTAGTCCTCATGATAACTATTGGTTATGACGTCTGCCCCCTGAGCTTAACAGCTTATCTCTAACGCGTTTCATCCATAAAAAGTGGCTTAATCAGAGCTGTCACATGAGGAGCCACACTGCAAGTATTTTCCCTGATGACAGTGAATACATTTGACAAAGTTTACGCTTTGTCTGTAAATTCAAAATGAACAGTTACTTATGAAAAGCACATGTAAACACTCTTACACAGTTATGCAGAACATAAATGGCTCCATGTTCTGTGGGTTGTCAATGGGAAGAGACAGAGCAGAAATTTAGGATGAGGAACTGGGGTTAAAATAAAAAACAGGGCTACATTGTGGCTCCTGGGCATTGGAACAGCATTACTATGGGCTAGATTACAAGTGGTGCACTATTTAGCACTCTCGCATAAACACTGCTAGAAGTAATCTTTTTGCACATGCAGTTTAGCTTGTGTAGTACAACTTGAAAGTAAATGTTTTGCAGGACCACGGATATCACAACCGCGCTAACTTTTTCTTCTCATAAACTTCAATGGAGAGCACAGAAGAAAACACATAACACTCATTTGCTAACCCGATAGGAGTTATGAATATTTCACATTCTAATGTTCTTCACATACAGGACAACGTAAATACTTCAATGGAGATTTTGTTAAATTTACAATAGGAATGTGATTCATCCACACAAAGACATAAGGGCTGAGCAACCAACTGTACCTGCCCACCCACTATCCATTTGCAGATGGAAGTCTTCCCATCGTATCCTAGTCGGAACTGGATGGTGGCAGAGCGAGGGCTGATATTAGAGATGATGAGATTGGTAGGGGCCCCAGGAAGTTCTAGGAGAAAGAGGATGTTTTATTACGGTTGTGACAAATATTCAGGGACCAGAGCACAACAAATGCTAAATCCATCCCTTGTGGGAATCAATGAAATCCTTGTATAGCTAGGGGTGTTTATGAATTCTCACCTGGAGGAACCACAGTGGATATTGTGGCAGAAGACACTTGCCCAGCACCTTTTGCAGTTAACGCTGCCACTTTAATAGTGTAAGTGGTGAGAGGAGAGAGCGCCGTGATCTTGTACTCGAGGGTAATATTGTTCAGGGTGTGTGTCACACCATACTCGCTTCTGCTGTACACTTCCCATGATACACTGTAGCCTGAAAGAAAGTCCTACACATAATGCTCAGACATACAGACAAACAGAGGTATTTAAAGCATAACATGAGAATGGTGCATAAGGTCAGGAACAATAAAAATGTCCTTGTAAAGAGCATTTCACGGGGGTTTGCTCTTCTTCCAAGATAACCCATTTACTTAACTCTTCTCCAATGCATCTGTACCTGAGAACTAACGTGTACCTCTGTAATGCTGTGCCCTCTGTACCAACTGTGCCCGCTGCAAACCCTTGCTTTCTGTACCAGCTGTGCCCTCTGCACCAACTGTGCCCTCTGCAAACCCTTGCTTTATGTACCAACTGTGCCCTCTGCATCAACTGTGCCCTCTGCAAACCCTTGCTTTCTGTACCAACTGTGCCTTCTGTACCAACTGTGCCTTCTGTACCAACTGTGCCCTCTGCACCAACTGTGCCCTCTGCAAACCCTTGCTTTCTGTATCAACTGTGCCGTCTGTACCAACTGTGCCCTCTGCACCAACTGTGCCCTCTGCAAACCTTTGCTTTCTGTACCAGCTGTGCCCTCTGCACCAACTGTGCCCTCTGCAAACCCTTGCTTTATGTACCAACTGTGCCCTCTGCACCAACTTTGCCCTCTGCACCAACTGTGCCCTCTGCAAACGCTTGCTTTATGTACCAACTGTGCCCTCTGCAAACCCTTGCTTTCTGTACCAACTGTGCCTTCTGTACCAACTGTGCCCTCTGCACCAACTGTGCCCTCTGCAAACCCTTGCTTTCTATATCAACTGTGCCGTCTGTACCAACTGTGCCCTCTGCACCAACTGTGCCCTCTGCAAACCTTTGCTTTCTGTACCAGCTGTGCCCTCTGCACCAACTGTGCCCTCTGCAAACCCTTGCTTTATGTACCAACTGTGCCCTCTGCACCAACTTTGCCCTCTGCACCAACTGTGCCCTCTGCAAACCCTTGCTTTCTGTACCAACTGTGCCTTCTGCACCAACTGTGCCCTCTGCATCAACTGTGCCCTCTGCACCAACTGTGCCCTCTGCAAACCCTTGCTTTCTGTACCAACTGTGCCTTCTGTACCAACTGTGCCCTCTGCACCAACTGTGCCCTCTGCAAACCCTTGCTTTCTGTACCAACTGTGCCCTCTGTACCAACTGTGCCCTCTGCACCAACTGTGCCCTCTGAAAACCTTTGCTTTCTGTACCCTCTGTACCAACTGTGCCCTCTGCACTAACTGTGCCCTCTGCAAACCCTTGCTTTCTGTACCAACTGTGCCCTCTGCCCCAACTGTGCCCTCTGCACTAACTGTGCCCTCCGCACCAACTGTGCCCTTTGCAACCCTGTGCCTTCTGCACCAACTGTGCCCTCTGCAAACCCTTGCTTTCTGTACCAACTGTGCCCTCTGCACCAACTTTGCCCTCTGCAAACCTTTACTTTCTGTACCAACTGTGCCCTCTGCACCAACTGTGCCCTCCGTACCAACTGTGCCTTCTGTACCAACTGTGCCCTCTGTAATGCTGTGCCCTCTGCAACCCTGTGCTTTCTGTACCAACTGTGCCCTATGTACCAACTGTGCCCTCTGCACCATCTGTGCCCTCTGCAAACCCTTGCTTTCTGTACCAACTGTGCCCTCCGCACCAACTTTGCCCTCTGCAACCCTGTGCCTTCTGTACCAACTGTGCCCTCTGCACCAACTGTGCCCTCTGCAAACCCTTGCTTTCTGTACCAACTGTGCCCTCTGCACCAACTGTGCCCTCCGCACCAACTGTGGCCTCTGCAACCCTGTGACTTCTGTACCAACTGTGCCATCTGTACCAACTGTGCCATCCGTACCAACTGTTCCCTCTGTACCAACTGTGCCCTCCATACCAACTGTGCTCCCTGTGCCCTCTGTACCAACAGTGCCCTCTGTACCAACTGTGCCTTTTGTACCAACTGTGCCCTAAGTAACCAAATTACTTCTTTACCAACTGTGCCCTCTGTAACCCTGTGCTTTTTGTAATCCTGTGCCCTCTGTAACCCTGTGCCTTCTGTAACCCTGTGCCCTTTGTAAACCTGTGCCCAGTGTACCAACAGTGCCATCTGTAACCCTGTGCCCACTGTAGCCCTGTGCCCTCTGTAACCCTGTGCCCACTGTACCAACACTGCCCTCTGTAACCCTGTGCCCACTGTAACCCTCTGCCCACTGTACCAACAGTGCCCTCTGTAACCCTGTGCCCTCTGTAACTCTGTGTCCTCTGTAACCCTGTGACATATGTAACACTGTGTCCACTCCACCCTCTGTAACCCTGTGCCCTCTGTAACTCTGTGTCCTCTGTAACCCTGTGCCCTCTGTAACCCTGTTTCCTCTGTAACCCTGTGCCCTCTGTAACCCTGTGCTTTTTGTAATCCTGTGCCCTCTGTAACCCTGTGCCTTCTGTAACCCTGTGCCCTCTGTAACCCTGTGCCCTTTGTAAACCTGTGCCCAGTGTACCAACAGTGCCATCTGTAACCCTGTGCCCACTGTAGCCCTGTGCCCTCTGTAACCCTGTGCCCACTGTATCCCTGTGCCCACTGTACCAACACTGCCCTCTGTAACCCTGTGCCCTCTGTAACCATGTGCCCTCTGTAACCCTGTTTCCTCTGTAACCCTGTGCCCTCTGTAACCCTGTGCCCTCTGTAACCCTGTGCCCTCTGCAAACCCTTGCTTTCTGTATCAACTGTGCCGTCTGTACCAACTGTGCCCTCTGCACCAACTGTGCCCTCTGCAAACCTTTGCTTTCTGTACCAGCTGTGCCCTCTGCACCAACTGTGCCCTCGGCAAACCCTTGCTTTATGTACCAACTGTGCCCTCTGCACCAACTTTGCCCTCTGCACCAACTGTGCCCTCTGCAAACGCTTGCTTTATGTACCAACTGTGCCCTCTGCAAACCCTTGCTTTCTGTACCAACTGTGCCTTCTGTACCAACTGTGCCCTCTGCACCAACTGTGCCCTCTGCAAACCCTTGCTTTCTATATCAACTGTGCCGTCTGTACCAACTGTGCCCTCTGCACCAACTGTGCCCTCTGCAAACCTTTGCTTTCTGTACCAGCTGTGCCCTCTGCACCAACTGTGCCCTCTGCAAACCCTTGCTTTATGTACCAACTGTGCCCTCTGCACCAACTTTGCCCTCTGCACCAACTGTGCCCTCTGCAAACCCTTGCTTTCTGTACCAACTGTGCCTTCTGCACCAACTGTGCCCTCTGCATCAACTGTGCCCTCTGCACCAACTGTGCCCTCTGCAAACCCTTGCTTTCTGTACCAACTGTGCCTTCTGTACCAACTGTGCCCTCTGCACCAACTGTGCCCTCTGCAAACCCTTGCTTTCTGTACCAACTGTGCCCTCTGTACCAACTGTGCCCTCTGCACCAACTGTGCCCTCTGCACCAACTGTGCCCTCTGAAAACCTTTGCTTTCTGTACCCTCTGTACCAACTGTGCCCTCTGCACCAACTGTGCCCTCTGCAAACCCTTGCTTTCTGTACCAACTGTGCCCTCTGCCCCAACTGTGCCCTCTGCACTAACTGTGCCCTCCGCACCAACTGTGCCCTTTGCAACCCTGTGCCTTCTGCACCAACTGTGCCCTCTGCAAACCCTTGCTTTCTGTACCAACTGTGCCCTCTGCACCAACTTTGCCCTCTGCAAACCTTTACTTTCTGTACCAACTGTGCCTTCTGTACCAACTGTGCCCTCTGTAATGCTGTGCCCTCTGCAACCCTGTGCTTTCTGTACCAACTGTGCCCTATGTACCAACTGTGCCCTCTGCACCATCTGTGCCCTCTGCAAACCCTTGCTTTCTGTACCAACTGTGCCCTCCGCACCAACTTTGCCCTGTGCCTTCTGTACCAACTGTGCCCTCTGCACCAACTGTGCCCTCTGCAAACCCTTGCTTTCTGTACCAACTGTGCCCTCTGCACCAACTGTGCCCTCCGCACCAACTGTGGCCTCTGCAACCCTGTGACTTCTGTACCAACTGTGCCATCTGTACCAACTGTGCCCTCCGTACC
Organism: Bombina bombina; assembly: GCF_027579735.1. Taxonomy (NCBI): domain Eukaryota; kingdom Metazoa; phylum Chordata; class Amphibia; order Anura; family Bombinatoridae; genus Bombina; species Bombina bombina. The sequence goes on from NW_026511860.1 coordinate 191,801, forward strand.
AACTGTTCCCTCTGTACCAACTGTGCCCTCCATACCAACTGTGCTCCCTGTGCCCTCTGTACCAACAGTGCCCTCTGTACCAACTGTGCCTTTTGTACCAACTGTGCCCTAAGTAACCAAATTACTTCTTTACCAACTGTGCCCTCTGTAACCCTGTGCTTTTTGTAATCCTGTGCCCTCTGTAACCCTGTGCCTTCTGTAACCCTGTGCCCTCTGTAACCCTGTGCCCTTTGTAAACCTGTGCCCAGTGTACCAACAGTGCCATCTGTAACCCTGTGCCCACTGTAGCCCTGTGCCCTCTGTAACCCTGTGCCCACTGTATCCCTGTGCCCACTGTACCAACACTGCCCTCTGTAACCCTGTGCCCTCTGTTACCCTGTGCCCACTGTAACCCTCTGCCCACTGTACCAACAGTGCCCTCTGTAACCCTGTGCCCTCTGTAACTCTGTGTCCTCTGTAACCCTGTGCCCTCTGTAACCCTGTGCCCTCTGTAACCCTGTGTCCTCTGTAACCCTGTGCCCTCTGTAACCCTGTGCCCACTGTAACCATGTGCTCTCTGGTGGGTTTTTGGTTCAGTGTAGAGAGGGTTTTTGATGCGGTGTAGGGAAGCAGAGAGGGTTTTTTGGTGCGGTGTAGGGAAGCAGAGAGGGGTTTTGGTGCAGTGTAGTGAAGCAGAGAGGGGTTTTGGTGCGGTGTAGTGAAGCAGAGAGGGATTTTGGTGTAGTGTAGTGAAGCAGAGAGGGGTTTTGGTGTAGTGAAGCAGAGAGGGGTTTTGGTGTAGTGAAGCAGAGAGGGGTTTTGGTGTAGTGAAGCAGAGAGGGGTTTTGGTGCAGTGTAGTGAAGCAGAGAGGGGTTTTGGTGCAGTGTAGTGAAGCAGAGAGGGGTTTTGGTGCGGTGTAGTGAAGCAGTAAGGGGTTTTGGTGCAGTGTAGTGAAGCAGAGAGGGGTTTTGGTGCAGTGTAGTGAAGCAGAGAGGGGTTTTGGTGCAGTGTAGTGAAGCAGAGAGGGGTTTTGGTGCAGTGTAGTGAAGCAGAGAGGGGTTTTGGTGCAGTGTAGTGAAGCAGAGAGGGGTTTTGGTGCAGTGTAGTGAAGCAGAGAGGGGTTTTGGTGCGGTGTAGTGAAGCAGTAAGGGGTTTTGGTGCAGTGTAGTGAAGCAGAGAGGGATTTTGGTGCGGTGTAGTGAAGCAGAGAGGGTTTTTGGTGCGGTGTAGTGAAGCAGAGAGGGGTTTTGGTGCGGTGTAGTGAAGCAGAGAGGGGTTTTGGTGCAGTGTAGTGAAGCAGAGAGGGGTTTTGGTGCGGTGTAGTGAAGCAGAGAGGGTTTTTGGTGCGGTGTAGTGAAGCAGAGAGGGTTTTTTGGTGCGGTGTAGTGAAGCAGAGAGGGTTTTTGGTGCGGTGTAGTGAAGAAGAGAGGGTTTTTGGTGCGGTGTAGTGAAGCAGAGAGGGGTTTTGGTGCAGTGTAGTGAAGCAGAGAGGGTTTTTGGTGCGATGTAGTGAAGAAGAGAGGGTTTTGGTGCAGTGTAGTGAAGCAGAGATCAGAGAGGGGTTTTTGGTGCGGTGTAGGGAAGCAGAGAGGGGTTTTGGTGCAGTGTAGTGGAGCAGTAAGGGGTTTTGGTGTAGTGTAGTGAAGCAGAGAGGGTTTTGGTGCAGTGTAGTGAAGCAGAGAGGGGTTTTGGTGCAGTGTAGTGAAGCAGAGAGGGGTTTTGGTGCAATGTAGTGAAGCAGAGAGGGTTTTTGGTGCGGTGTAGTGAAGAAGAGAGGGGTTTTGGTGCGGTGTAGTGAAGCAGAGAGGGGTTTTGGTGCGGTGTAGTGAAGAAGAGAGGGTTTTGGTGCGGTGTAGTGAAGAAGAGAGGGTTTTGGTGCGGTGTAGTGAAGAAGAGAGGGTTTTGGTGCAGTGTAGTGAAGCAGAGAGGGGTTTTGGTGCAGTGTAGTGAAGCAGAGAGGGGTTTTGGTGCAGTGTAGTGAAGCAGAGAGGGGTTTTGGTGCAGTGTAGTGAAGCAGAGAGGGGTTTTGGTGCAGTGTAGTGAAGCAGAGAGGGGTTTTGGTGCAGTGTAGTGAAGCAGAGAGGGTTTTTGGTGCGGTGTAGTGAAGCAGAGAGGGTTTTTGGTGCGGTGTAGTGAAGCAGAGAGGGGTTTTGGTGCGGTGTAGTGAAGCAGAGAGGGTTTTTGGTGCGGTGTAGTGAAGCAGAGAGGGTTTTTGGTGCAGTGTAGTGAAGCAGAGAGGGGTTTTGGTGCAGTGTAGTGAAGCAGAGAGGGTTTTTGGTGTGGTGTAGTGAAGCAGAGAGGGTTTTTGGTGCAGTGTAGTGAAGCAGTAAGGGGTTTTGGTGCAGTGTAGTGAAGCAGTGAGGGTTTTTGGTGTGGTGTAGTGAAGCAGAGAGGGTTTTTGGTGCGGTGTAGTGAAGCAGAGAGGGTTTTTTGGTGCGGTGTAGTGAAGCAGAGAGGGTTTTTTGGTGCGGTGTAGTGAAGCAGAGATCAGAGAGGGGTTTTTGGTGTGGTGTAGTGAAGCAGAGAGGGTTTTTTGGTGCGGTGTAGTGAAGCAGTAAGGGGTTTTGGTGCAGTGTAGTGAAGCAGAGAGGGGTTTTGGTGCAGTGTAGTGAAGCAGAGAGGGTTTTTGGTGCGGTGTAGTGAAGCAGAGAGGGTTTTTGGTGCAGTGTAGTGAAGCAGAGAGGGTTTTTGGTGCAGTGTAGTGAAGCAGAGAGGGTTTTTGGTGCAGTGTAGTGAAGCAGAGGGGTTTTGGTGCGGTGTAGTAAAGCAAAGAGGGTTTTTTGGTGCGGTGTAGTGAAGCAGAGAGGGATTTTGGTGCGGTGTAGTGAAGCAGAGAGGGATTTTGGTGCAGTGTAGTGAAGCAGAGAGGGGTTTTGGTGCTGTGTAGTGAAGCAGAGATCAGAGAGGGTTTTTTGGTGCGGTGTAGTGAAGCAGAGAAGAGTTTTGGTGCGGTGTAGTACAGCAGAGAAGAGTTTTGGTGCAGTGTAGTACAGCAGAGAAGAGTTTTGGTGCGGTGTAGTACAGCAGAGAAGAGTTTTGGTGCAGTGTAGTACAGCAGAGAAGAGTTTTGGTGCGGTGTAGTACAGCAGAGAAGAGATTAGGTGCGGGGTAGTACAGCAGAGAAGAGTTTTGGTGCGGTGTAGTACAGCAGAGAAGAGTTTTGGTGCGGTGTAGTACAGCAGAGAAGAGTTTTGGTGCGGTGTAGTACAGCAGAGAAGAGTTTTGGTGCGGTGTAGTACAGCAGAGAAGAGTTTTGGTGCGGGGTAGTACAGCAGAGAAGAGTTTTGGTGCGGTGTAGTACAGCAGAGAAGAGTTTTGGTGCGGGGTAGTACAGCAGAGAAGAGTTTTGGTGCGGTGTAGTACAGCAGAGAAGAGTTTTGGTGCGGTGTAGTAAAGCAGAGAAGAGTTTTGGTGCGGTGTAGTACAGCAGAGAAGAGTTTTGGTGTGGTGTAGTAAAGCAGAGAAGAGTTTTGGTGCGGTGTAGTAAAGCAGAGAAGAGTTTTGGTGCAGTGTTGTACAGCATAGAAGAGTTTTGGTGCAGTGTTGTACAGCAGAGAAGAGTTTTGGTGCGGTGTAGTAAAGCAGAGAAGAGTTTTGGTGCAGTGTAGTACAGCAGAGAAGAGTTTTGGTGCGGTGTAGTACAGCAGAGAAGAGTTTTGGTGCAGTGTTGTACAGCATAGAAGAGTTTTGGTGCAGTGTTGTACAGCAGAGAAGAGTTTTGGTGCGGTGTAGTACAGCAGAGAAGAGTTTTGGTGCAGTGTAGTACAGCAGAGAAGAGTTTTGGTGCAGTGTTGTACTGCAGAGAAGAGTTTTGGTGCGGTGTAGTAAAGCAGAGAAGAGTTTTGGTGCGGTGTAGTACAGCAGAGAAGAGTTTTGGTGCAGTGTAGTACAGCAGAGAAGAGTTTTGGTGCGGTGTAGTAAAGCAGAGAAGAGTTTTGGTGCGGTGTAGTAAAGCAGAGAAGAGTTTTGGTGCGGTGTAGTACAGCAGAGAAGAGTTTTGGTGCGGTGTAGTAAAGCAGAGAAGAGTTTTGGTGCAGTGTAGTACAACAGAGAAGAGTTTTGGTGCGGTGTAGTACAGCAGAGAAGAGTTTTGGTGCGGTGTAGTAAAGCAGAGAAGAGTTTTGGTGCGGTGTAGTACAGCAGAGAAGAGTTTTGGTGCGGTGTAGTACAGCAGAGAAGAGTTTTGGTGCGGTGTAGTACAGCAGAGAAGAGTTTTGGTGCGGTGTAGTACAGCAGAGAAGAGTTTTGGTGCGGTGTAGTACAGCAGAGAAGAGTTTTGGTGCGGTGTAGTAAAGCAGAGAAGAGTTTTGGTGCGGTGTAGTAAAGCAGAGAAGAGTTTTGGTGCGGTGTAGTACAGCAGAGAAGAGTTTTGGTGCGGTGTAGTACAGCAGAGAAGAGTTTTGGTGCGGTGTAGTACAGCAGAGAAGAGTTTTGGTGCGGTGTAGTACAGCAGAGAAGAGTTTTGGTGCGGTGTAGTACAGCAGAGAAGAGTTTTGGTGCGGTGTAGTAAAGCAGAGAAGAGTTTTGGTGCGGTGTAGTAAAGCAGAGAAGAGTTTTGGTGCGGTGTAGTAAAGCAGAGAAGAGTTTTGGTGCGGTGTAGTACAGCAGAGAAGAGTTTTGGTGCGGTGTAGTGAAGCAGAGAAGAGTGTTGGGGGCCCATTTATCATTTATCAAGCTCCGGATGGAGCTTGAGGGCCCGTGTTAAAGACCGCTGCTCCATAACCTGTCCGCCTGCTCAGAACATTGCCGCAATTCAACCCGATCAAGTACGATCAAGTTGATTGACACCCCCCCTGCTGGCAGCACATCTGCAGGGGGCAGAGCTGCTGGTGCAATGCTGAATACGGAAAGCGTATTGCTCTCTGCATTAAGCGAGGTCTGGCGGACCTGATCCGCACTGTCGGATCAGGTTCGAGAGACCTTTGATAAATATCCCCCTTGGTGTAATAAAGCAGAGAGGAGATTTGGTGCGGTGTAGTACAGCAGAGAGGGTTTTTGGTGTAGTGTAGTGAAGCAGAGAGGGGTATTGTTGTAGTGAAGCAGAGAGGGGTTTTGCTGCGGTGTAGAAAAGCAGGGAGGGGTTTTGGTGTGATGAAGCAGGTGTGTGAGACCGTATCTGTATATATAGGTGCCTGTACATACAGGTGTGTGTGAGACCGTATCTGTATATATAGGTGCCTGTACATACAGGTGTGTGTGAGACCGTATCTGTACATATAGGTGCCTGCACATACAGGTGTGTGTGAGACCGTATCTGTATATATAGGTGCCTGTACATACAGGTGTGTGTGAGACCGTATCTGTATATATAGGTGCCTGCACATACAGGTGTGTGTGAGACCGTATCTGTATATATAGGTGTCTGTACATACAGGTGTGTGTGAGACCGTATCTGTATATATATAGGTGCCTGTACATACAGGTGTGTGTGAGACCGTATCTGTATATATATATAGGTGCCTGCACATACAGGTGTGTGTGAGACCGTATCTGTATATATAGGTGCCTGTACATACAGGTGTGTGTGTGACCGTATCTGTATATATATAGGTGCCTGCACATACAGGTGTGTGTGAGACCGTATCTGTATATATAGGTGCCTGTACATACAGGTGTGTGTGTGAGACCGTATCTGTATATATAGGTGCCTGTACATACAGGTGTGTGTGAGACCGTATCTGTATATATAGGTGCCTGCACATACAGGTGTGTGTGAGACTGTATCTGTACATATAGGTGCCTGCACATACAGGTGTGTGTGTGACCGTATCTGTATATATAGGTGCCTGTACATACAGGTGTGTGTGAGACTGTATCTGTATATATATATATAGGTGCCTGCACATACAGGTGTGTGTGAGACCGTATCTGTATATATAGGTGCCTGCACATACAGGTGTGTGTGAGACCGTATCTGTATATATAGGTGCCTGTACATACAGGTGTGTGTGAGACCGTATCTGTATATATAGGTGCCTGCACATACAGGTGTGTGTGAGACTGTATCTGTACATATAGGTGCCTGTACATACAGGTGTGTGTGAGACCGTATCTGTATATATAGGTGCCTGTACATACAGGTGTGTGTGAGACCGTATCTGTATATATATAGGTGCCTGCACATACAGGTGTGTGTGAGACCGTATCTGTACATATAGGTGCCTGTACATACAGGTGTGTGTGAGACCGTATCTGTATATATAGGTGCCTGCACATACAGGTGTGTGTGTGACAGTATCTGTATATATAGGTGCCTGCACATACAGGTGTGTGTGAGACCGTATCTGTATATATAGGTGCCTGTACATACAGGTGTGTGTGTGACCGTATCTGTATATATAGGTGCCTGCACATACAGGTGTGTGTGAGACTGTATCTGTATATATAGGTGCCTGTACATACAGGTGTGTGTGAGACCGTATCTGTATATATAGGTGCCTGTACATACAGGTGTGTGTGAGACTGTATCTGTATATATAGGTGCCTGCACATACAGGTGTGTGTGAGACCGTATCTGTACATATAGGTGCCTGTACATACAGGTGTGTGTGAGACCGTATCTGTATATATAGGTGCCTGTAAATACAGGTGTGTGTGAGACCATATCTGTATATATAGGTGCCTGCACATACAGGTGTGTGTGAGACCGTATCTGTATATATAGGTGCCTGTACATACAGGTGTGTGTGTGAGACCGTATCTGTATATATAGGTGCCTGCACATACAGGTGTGTGTGAGACCGTATCTGTATATATAGGTGCCTGCACATACAGGTGTGTGTGAGACCGTATCTGTATATATAGGTGCCTGCACATACAGGTGTGTGTGAGACCGTATCTGTATATATAGGTGCCTGCACATACAGGTGTGTGTGAGACCGTATCTGTATATATAGGTGCCTGCACATACAGGTGTGTGTGAGACCGTATCTGTATATATAGGTGCCTGCACATACAGGTGTGTGTGAGACGGTATCTGTATATATAGGTGCCTGTACATACAGGTGTGTGTGAGACCGTATCTGTATATATTGGTGCCTGCACATACAGGTGTGTGTGAGACTGTATCTGTATATATAGGTGCCTGCACATACAGGTGTGTGTGAGACCGTATCTGTACATATAGGTGCCTGCACATACAGGTGTGTGTGAGACCGTATCTGTATATATAGGTGCCTGCACATACAGGTGTGTGTGAGACCGTATCTGTTTATATAGGTGCCTGTACATACAGGTGTGTGTGAGACCGTATCTGTATATATAGGTGCCTGTACATACAGGTGTGTGTGAGACCGTATCTGTATATATATAGGTGCCTGTACATACAGGTGTGTGTGAGACCGTATCTGTATATATATAGGTGCCTGCACATACAGGTGTGTGTGAGACCGTATCTGTATATATAGGTGCCTGTACATACAGGTGTGTGTGAGACCGTATCTGTATATATATAGGTGCCTACACATACAGGTGTGTGTGAGACCGTATCTGTACATATAGGTGCCTGTACATACAGGTGTGTGTGAGACCGTATCTGTATATATAGGTGCCTGCACATACAGGTGTGTGTGTGTGACAGTATCTGTATATATAGGTGCCTGTACATACAGGTGTGTGTGTGACCGTATCTGTACATATAGGTGCCTGCACATACAGGTGTGTGTGAGACCGTATCTGTATTTATAGGTGCCTGTACATACAGGTGTGTGTGTGACCGTATCTGTATATATAGGTGCCTGCACATACAGGTGTGTGTGAGACCGTATCTGTATATATAGGTGCCTGTACATACAGGTGTGTGTGAGACCGTATCTGTATATATAGGTGCCTGTACATACAGGTGTGTGTGAGACCGTATCTGTATATATAGGTGCCTGCACATACAGGTGTGTGTGAGACCGTATCTGTACATATAGGTGCCTGTACATACAGGTGTGTGTGAGACCGTATCTGTATATATAGGTGCCTGTAAATACAGGTGTGTGTGAGACCATATCTGTATATATAGGTGCCTGCACATACAGGTGTGTGTGTGACCGTATCTGTATATATAGGTGCCTGCACATACAGGTGTGTGTGAGACCGTATCTGTATATATAGGTGCCTGCACATACAGGTGTGTGTGAGACAGTATCTGTATATATAGGTGCCTGTACATACAGGTGTGTGTGTGAGACCGTATCTGTATATATATATATAGGTGCCTGTACATACAGGTGTGTGTGTGAGACCGTATCTGTATATATAGGTGCCTGCACATACAGGTGTGTGTGAGACCGTATCTGTATATATAGGTGCCTGCACATACAGGTGTGTGTGTGAGACCGTATCTGTATATATAGGTGCCTGCACATACAGGTGTGTGTGAGACCGTATCTGTATATATAGGTGCCTGCACATACAGGTGTGTGTGTGAGACCGTATCTGTATATATAGGTGCCTGCACATACAGGTGTGTGTGAGACCGTATCTGTATATATAGGTGCCTGCACATACAGGTGTGTGTGAGACCGTATCTGTATATATAGGTGCCTGCACATACAGGTGTGTGTGAGACCGTATCTGTATATATAGGTGCCTGCACATACAGGTGTGTGTGAGACGGTATCTGTATATATAGGTGCCTGTACATACAGGTGTGTGTGAGACCGTATCTGTATATATTGGTGCCTGCACATACAGGTGTGTGTGAGACTGTATCTGTATATATAGGTGCCTGCACATACAGGTGTGTGTGAGACCGTATCTGTACATATAGGTGCCTGCACATACAGGTGTGTGTGAGACCGTATCTGTATATATAGGTGCCTGCACATACAGGTGTGTGTGAGACCGTATCTGTTTATATAGGTGCCTGTACATACAGGTGTGTGTGAGACCGTATCTGTATATATAGGTGCCTGTACATACAGGTGTGTGTGAGACCGTATCTGTATATAGAGGTGCCTGCACATACAGGTGTGTGTGTGAGACCGTATCTGTATATATAGGTGCCTGCACATACAGGTGTGTGTGAGACCGTATCTGTATATATAGGTGCCTGCACATACAGGTGTGTGTGAGACCGTATCTGTATATATAGGTGTCTGCACATACAGGTGTGTGTGTGAGACCGTATCTGTATATATAGGTGCCTGTACATACAGGTGTGTGTGAGACCGTATCTGTATATATAGGTGCCTGCACATACAGGTGTGTGTGAGACTGTATCTGTATATATAGGTGCCTGCACATACAGGTGTGTGTGAGACCGTATCTGTTTATATAGGTGCCTGCACATACAGGTGTGTGTGAGACCGTATCTGTATATATATATAGGTGCCTGCACATACAGGTGTCTGTGAGACCGTATCTGTATATATAGGTGCCTGCACATACAGGTGTGTGTGAGACCGTATCTGTACATATAGGTGCCTGCACATAAAGGTGTGTGTGTGACCGTATCTGTACATATAGGTGCCTGCACATACAGGTGTGTGTGAGACCGTATCTGTATATATAGGTGCCTGCACATACAGGTGTGTGTGAGACCGTATCTGTATATATAGGTGCCTGCACATACAGGTGTGTGTGAGACCGTATCTGTAAATATAGGTGCCTGTACATACAGGTGTGTGTGTGACCGTATCTGTATATATAGGTGCCTGCACATACAGGTGTGTGTGAGACCGTATCTGTATATATAGGTGCCTGCACATACAGGTGTGTGTGTGACCGTATCTGTATATATAGGTGCCTGTACATACAGGTGTGTGACCGTATCTGTATATATAGGTGCCTGCACATAAAGCTGTGTGTGTGACCGTATCTGTATATATAGGTGCCTGTACATACAGGTGTGTGTGTGTGACAGTATCTGTATATATAGGTGCCTGCACATACAGGTGTGTGTGAGACCGTATCTGTATATATAGGTGCCTGCACATACAGGTGTGTGTGAGACCGTATCTGTATATATAGGTGCCTGTACATACAGGTGTGTGTGAGACCGTATCTGTATATATAGGTGCCTGCACATAAAGGTGTGTGTGAGACCGTATCTGTATATATAGGTGCCTGCACATACAGGTGTGTGTGAGACCGTATCTGTATATATAGGTGCCTGCACATACAGGTGTGTGTGAGACCGTATCTGTACATATAGGTGCCTGCACATACAGGTGTGTGTGAGACCGTATCTGTACATATAGGTGCCTGCACATACAGGTGTGTGTGAGACCGTATCTGTATATATATAGGTGCCTGCACATACAGGTGTCTGTGAGACCGTATCTGTACATATAGGTGCCTGCACATACAGGTGTGTGTGTGACCGTATCTGTATATATATAGGTGCCTGCACATACAGGTGTGTGTGAGACCGTATCTGTATATATAGGTGCCTGTACATACAGGTGTGTGTGTGACCGTATCTGTACATATAGGTGCCTGCACATACAGGTGTGTGTGTGTGACCGTATCTGTACATATAGGTGCCTACACATACAGGTGTGTGTGAGACTGCATCTGTACATATAGGTGCCTGCACATACAGGTGTGTGTGTGACCGTATCTGTATATATAGGTGCCTGCACATACAGGTGTGTGTGAGACCGTATCTGTACATATAGGTGCCTGCACATACAGGTGTGTGTGAGACCGTATCTGTACATATAGGTGCCTGCACATACAGGTGTGTGTGTGACCGTATCTGTATATATAGGTGCCTGTACATACAGGTGTGTGTGAGACCATATCTGTATATATAGGTGCCTGCACATACAGGTGTGTGTGTGACCGTATCTGTATATATAGGTGCCTGCACATACAGGTGTGTGTGTGACAGTATCTGTATATATAGGTGCCTGTACATACAGGTGTGTGTGAGACCATATCTGTATATATAGGTGCCTGCACAAACAGGTGTGTGTGTGACCGTATCTGTATATATAGGTGCCTGCACATACAGGTGTGTGTGAGACCGTATCTGTATATATAGGTGCCTGTACATACAGGTGTGTGTGAGACCATATCTGTATATATAGGTGCCTGCACATACAGGTGTGTGTGAGACCATATCTGTATATATAGGTGCCTGCACATACAGGTGTGTGTGAGACCGTATCTGTACATATAGGTGCCTGCACATACAGGTGTGTGTGAGACCGTATCTGTACATATAGGTGCCTGCACATACAGGTGTGTGTGAGACTGTATCTGTACATATAGGTGCCTGCACATACAGGTGTGTGTGTGACCGTATCTGTATATATAGGTGCCTGCACATACAGGTGTGTGTGTGACCGTATCTGTATATATAGGTGCCTGTACATACAGGTGTGTGTGAGACCGTATCTGTATATATATAGGTGCCTGCACATACAGGTGTGTGTGAGACCGTATCTGTATATATATAGGTGCCTGCACATACAGGTGTGTGTGAGACCGTATCTGTATATATAGGTGCCTGCACATACAGGTGTGTGTGAGACCGTATCTGTATATATATATATATATATATATATATAGGTGCCTGCACATACAGGTGTGTGTGAGACCGTATCTGTATATATAGGTGCCTTCACATACAGGTGTGTGTGAGACCGTATCTGTATATATAGGTGCCTGCACATACAGGTGTCTGTGAGACCGTATCTGTACATATATAGGTGCCTGTACATACAGCTGTGTGTGAGACCGTATCTGTATATATATAGGTGCCTGCACATACAGGTGTGTGTGAGACCATATCTGTATATATATATATATAGGTGCCTGCACATACAGGTGTGTGTGAGACTATATCTGTATATATAGGTGCCTGCACATACAGGTGTGTGTGAGACCGTATCTGTATATATAGGTGCCTGTACATACAGGTGTGTGTGAGACCATATTTGTATATATATAGGTGCCTGCACATACAGGTGTGACTGTGACCATATCTGTATATATATATATATATATATATATATATATATATATATATATATATATATATATATATATATATATATATATATATATATATATATATATATATATATAGGTGCCTGCACATACAGGTGTGACTGTGACCATATCTGTATATATATAGGTGCCTGGACATACAGGTGTGTGTGAGACCATATCTGTATATATATAGGTGCCTGCACATACAGGTGTGTGTGAGACCGTATCTGTATATATAGGTGCCTACACATACAGGTGTGTGTGTGAGACGGTATCTGTATATATATAGGTGCCTGCACATACAGGTGTGTGTGAGACCGTATCTGTATATATAGGTGCCTGTACATACAGGTGTGTGTGAGACCGTATCTGTATATATAGGTGCCTGTACATACAGGTGTGTGTGAGACCGTATCTGTATATATATAGGTGCCTGCACATACAGGTGTGTGTGAGACCATATCTGTATATATATATATGTGCCTGCACATACAGGTGTGTGTGAGACCGTATCTGTATATATAGGTGCCTGCACATACAGGTGTGTGTGAGACCATATCTGTATATATATAGGTGCCTGCACATACAGGTGTGACTGTGAGACCATATCTGTATATATATAGGTGCCTGCACATACAGGTGTGACTGTGACCATATCTGTATATATATAGGTGCCTGCACATACAGGTGTGTGTGAGACCATATCTGTATATATATAGGTGCCTGCACATACAGGTGTGTGTGAGACCGTATCTGTATATATAGGTGCCTGCACATACAGGTGTGTGTGAGACCGTATCTGTATATATAGGTGCCTGCACATACAGGTGTGACTGTGACCATATCTGTATATATATATAGGTGCCTGCACATACAGGTGTGACTGTGACCATATCTGTATATATATAGGTGCCTGCACATACAGGTGTGTGTGAGACCGTATCTGTATATATAGGTGCCTGCACATACAGGTGTGTGTGAGACCGTATCTGTATATATATAGGTGCCTGCACATACAGGTGTGTGTGAGACCGTATCTGTATATATAGGTGCCTGCACATACAGGTGTGTGTGAGACTGTATCTGTATATATAGGTGCCTGCACATACAGGTGTGTGTGAGACCGTATCTGTATATATAGGTGCCTGCACATACAGGTGTGTGTGAGACCTTATCTGTATATATATAGGTGCCTGTACATACAGGTGTGTGTGAGACTGTATCTGTATATATAGGTGCCTGCACATACAGGTGTGACTGTGACCATATCTGTATATATAGGTGCCTGCACATACAGGTGTGTGTGTGAGACCATATCTGTATATATATATATAGGTGCCTGCACATACAGGTGTGTGTGAGACTGTATCTGTATATATAGGTGCCTGCACATACAGGTGTGTGTGAGACCGTATCTGTATATATAGGTGCCTGCACATACAGGTGTGTGTGAGACCGTATCTGTATATATAGGTGCCTGCACATACAGGTGTGTGTGAGACCGTATCTGTATATATAGGTGCCTGCACATACAGGTGTGTGTGAGACCGTATCTGTATATATAGGTGCCTGCACATACAGGTGTGTGTGAGACCGTATCTGTATATATAGGTGCCTGCACATACAGGTGTGTGTGAGACCGTATCTGTATATATATAGGTGCCTGCACATACAGGTGTGTGTGAGACCGTATCTGTATATATAGGTGCCTGCACATACAGGTGTGTGTGAGACCGTATCTGTATATATAGGTGCCTGTACATACAGGTGTGTGTGAGACCGTATCTGTATATATATAGGTGCCTGCACATACAGGTGTGACTGTGACCATATCTGTATATATATAGGTGCCTGCACATACAGGTGTGACTGTGACCATATCTGTATATATATAGGTGCCTGCACATACAGGTGTGTGTGAGACCGTATCTGTATATATATAGGTGCCTGCACATACAGGTGTGTGTGAGACCGTATCTGTATATATAGGTGCCTGTACATACAGGTGTGTGTGTGAGACCGTATCTGTATATATAGGTGCCTGCACATACAGGTGTGTGTCAGACCGTATCTGTATATATATAGGTGCCTGCACATACTGGTGTGTGTGAGACCGTATCTGTATATATAGGTGCCTGCACATACAGGTGTGTGTGAGACCGTATCTGTATATATATAGGTGCCTGTACATACAGGTGTGTGTGAGACTGTATCTGTATATATAGGTGCCTGCACATACAGGTGTGACTGTGACCATATCTGTATATATATATAGGTGCCTGCACATACAGGTGTGACTGTGACCATATCTGTATATATATATAGGTGCCTGCACATACAGGTGTGACTGTGACCATATCTGTATATATATAGGTGCCTGCACATACAGGTGTGTGTGAGACCGTATCTGTATATATATAGGTGCCTGTACATACAGGTGTGTGTGAGACCGTATCTGTATATATATATATAGGTGCCTGCACATACAGGTGTGACTGTGACCATATCTGTATATATATAGGTGCCTGCACATACAGGTGTGACTGTGACCATATCTGTATATATATAGGTGCCTGCACATACAGGTGTGTGTGAGACCGTATCTGTATATATATATAGGTGCCTGCACATACAGGTGTGTGTGAGACCGTATCTGTATATATAGGTGCCTGTACATACAGGTGTGTGTGTGAGACCGTATCTGTATATATAGGTGCCTGCACATACAGGTGTGTGTGAGACCGTATCTGTATATATAGGTGCCTGCACATACAGGTGTGACTGTGACCATATCTGTATATATATAGGTGCCTGCACATACAGGTGTGTGTGAGACCGTATCTGTATATATATAGGTGCCTGCACATACAGGTGTGTGTGAGACCGTATCTGTATATATAGGTGCCTGTACATACAGGTGTGTGTGTGAGACCGTATCTGTATATATAGGTGCCTGCACATACAGGTGTGTGTGAGACCGTATCTGTACATATAGGTGCCTGCACATACAGGTGTGTGTGAGACCGTATCTGTATATATATAGGTGCCTGCACATACAGGTGTGTGTGAGACCAAATCTGTATATATAGGTGCCTGCACATACAGGTGTGTGTGAGACCGTATCTGTATATATATAGGTGCCTGTACATACAGGTGTGTGTGAGACTGTATCTGTATATATAGGTGCCTGCACATACAGGTGTGACTGTGACCATATCTGTATATATATAGGTGCCTGCACATACAGGTGTGACTGTGACCATATCTGTATATATATAGGTGCCTGCACATACAGGTGTGACTGTGACCATATCTGTATATATAGGTGCCTGCACATACAGGTGTGTGTGAGACCGTATCTGTATATATAGGTGCCTGCACATACAGGTGTGACTGTGACTATATCTGTATATATATAGGTGCCTGCACATACAGGTGTGACTGTGACCATATCTGTATATATATAGGTGCCTGCACATACAGGTGTGACTGTGACCGTATCTGTATATATATAGGTGCCTGCACATACAGGTGTGTGTGAGACCGTATCTGTATATATAGGTGCCTGCACATACAGGTGTGACTGTGACCGTATCTGTATATATATAGGTGCCTGCACATACAGGTGTGACTGTGACCGTATCTGTATATATATAGGTGCCTGCACATACAGGTGTGTATGAGACCGTATCTGTATATATATAGGTGCCTGCACATACAGGTGTGTGTGAGACCATATCTGTATATATATAGGTGCCTGCACATACAGGTGTGTGTGAGACCATATCTGTATATATATAGGTGCCTGCACATACAGGTGTGTGTGAGACTGTATCTGTATATATAGGTGCCTGTACATACAGGTGTGACTGTGACAATATCTGTATATATATAGGTGCCTGCACATACAGGTGTGACTGTGACCATATCTGTATATATATAGGTGCCTGTACATACAGGTGTGACTGTGACCATATCTGTATATATATAGGTGCCTGCACATACAGGTGTGTGTGAGACCGTATCTGTATATATATAGGTGCCTGCACATACAGGTGTGACTGTGACCATATCTGTATATATATAGGTGCCTGCACATACAGGTGTGTGTGAGACCGTATCTGTATATATATAGGTGCCTGCACATACAGGTGTGACTGTGACCATATCTGTATATATATAGGTGCCTGTACATACAGGTGTGACTGTGACCATATCTGTATATATATAGGTGCCTGCACATACAGGTGTGTGTGAGACCGTATCTGTATATATAGGTGCCTGCACATACAGGTGTGTGTGTGAGACTGTATCTGTATATATAGGTGCCTGCACATACAGGTGTGTGTGTGAGACTGTATCTGTATATATAGGTGCCTGCACATACAGGTGTGACTGTGACCATATCTGTATATATATAGGTGCCTGTACATACAGGTGTGACTGTGACCATATCTGTATATATATAGGTGCCTGCACATACAGGTGTATCTGTGTAAATACATGCACACACAGGCTTTTGTACCTGCCCTCACATTTAGATCAGCAGCTATATCATGCCCTACGGTTTCCTCATCTTAGGACTTGAGCAAGAAGCATTTGACAAAAATGTCCTGTACCTGGCACTGACTTAATTAATGCCACCAGATGGTTAATTGTGTAGAGGGCGGCAGGTCCAGCATTAGGAAAATTATCACCTTTTACTAATCCCCTGGCAGGTTCAGCTGAGTGTGGAAGAAGCGGTACTAAAACACCAATCACAGCTCTGACTGATCACTGAACACAACCTGCCTGTAATTCACAATGAACCTTGTGAAACATCTCAAACTGGCACTTCAATTATCCGAGAGAGAAAACAGCATCACAGCCCCCATGGCCAGCTGGCTTTTAATACACATTTATCTTGTTGCTCTGCCTTGTGAGGACGAACTGGCAATGTGCTTACCGGTAATGATGCCATTTTTCTCTGTAGGTTCCTGCCAGGTGACCTTAAGAGATGTATCGAGAATCTCAGTGAACGTCAGGTGTCCGACAGCTCCTGGAACTGAAGTGAGAGACGTCAGATTAATAACATTCTGTTCATTAAAACACAAACAGACATTTCACTTACTGTGTGTAAAAGATGGCACTGTGATCAAAGGAAAGCAGGACTACAATAGCATTATTCTCAGATTAGGTGCCAACGTGCATGAGACCGAATGAGAGGGAACTCAGATACAGCAAATTGATCTGTGCAAGGGAAGCTGGGTACTGGCAGTGCAAACCGGGCACAGAAAGGGACACTGAGGTACTGACAGAACAAACTGGCACAGATAAAGATAAACTGAGGTACTGACAGAACAAACTGGCACAGATAAAGATAAACTGAGGTACTGACAGAACAAACTGGCACAGATAAACTGAGGTACTGACAGAACAAACTGGCACAGATAAAGATAAACTGAGGTACTGACAGAACAAACTGGCACAGATAAACTGAGGTACTGACAGAACAAACTGGCACAGATAAAGATAAACTGAGGTACTGACAGAACAAACTGGCACAGATAAACTGAGGTACTGACAGAACAAACTGGCACAGATAAACTGAGGTACTGACAGAACAAACTGGCACAGATAAACTGAGGTACTGACAGAACAAACTGGCACAGATAAACTGAGGTACTGACAGAACAAACTGGCACAGATAAAGATAAACTGAGGTACTGACAGAACAAACTGGCACAGATAAAGATAAACTGAGGTACTGACAGAACAAACTGGCACAGATAAACTGAGGTACTGACAGAACAAACTGGCACAGATAAACTGAGGTACTGACAGAACAAACTGGCACAGATAAAGATAAACTGAGGAACTGACAGAACAAACTGGCACAGATAAACTGAGGAACTGACAGAACAAACTGGCACAGATAAAGATAAACTGAGGTACTCACAGAACAAACTGGCACAGATAAAGATAAACTGAGGAACTGACAGAACAAACTGGCACAGATAAAGATAAACTGAGGAACTGACAGAACAAACTGGCACAGATAAAGATAAACTGAGGTACTTACAGAACAAACTGGCACAGATAAAGATAAACTGAGGAACTGACAGAACAAACTGGCACAGATAAACTGAGGTACTGACAGAACAAACTGGCACAGATAAACTGAGGTACTGACAGAACAAACTGGCAAAGATAAACTGAGGTACTGACAGAACAAACTGGCACAGATAAAGATAAACTGAGGTACTGACAGAACAAACTGGCACAGATAAACTGAGGTACTGACAGAACAAACTGGCACAGATAAACTGAGGAACTGACAGAACAAACTGGCACAGATAAAGATAAACTGAGGTACTGACAGAACAAACTGGCACAGATAAAGATAAACTGAGGTACTGACAGAACAAACTGGCACAGATAAACTGAGGTACTGACAGAACAAACTGGCACAGATAAACTGAGGTACTAACAGAACAAACTGGCACAGATAAACTGAGGTACTGACAGAACAAACTGGCACAGATAAAGATAAACTGAGATACTGACAGAACAAACTGGCACAGATAAAGATAAACTGAGGTACTGACAGAACAAACTGGCACAGATAAACTGAGGTACTGACAGAACAAACTGGCACAGATCAAGATAAACTGAGGAACTGACAGAACAAACTGGCACAGATAAACTGAGGTACTCACAGAACAAACTGGCACAGATAAAGATAAACTGAGGAACTGACAGAACAAACTGGCACAGATAAAGATAAACTGAGGAACTGACAGAACAAACTGGCACAGATAAAGATAAACTGAGGAACTGACAGAACAAACTGGCACAGATAAAGATAAACTGAGGTACTTACAGAACAAACTGGCACAGATAAAGATAAACTGAGGAACTGACAGAACAAACTGGCACAGATAAACTGAGGTACTGACAGAACAAACTGGCACAGATAAACTGAGGTACTGACAGAACAAACTGGCACAGATAAACTGAGGTACTGACAGAACAAACTGGCAAAGATAAACTGAGGTACTGACAGAACAAACTGGCACAGATAAAGATAAACTGAGGTACTGACAGAACAAACTGGCACAGATAAAGATAAACTGAGGTACTGACAGAACAAACTGGCACAGATAAACTGAGGTACTGACAGAACAAACTGGCACAGATAAACTGAGGTACTGACAGAACAAACTGGCACAGATAAAGATAAACTGAGGTACTGACAGAACAAACTGGCACAGATAAACTGAGGTACTGACAGAACAAACTGGCACAGATAAACTGAGGTACTGACAGAACAAACTGGCACAGATAAACTGAGGTACTGACAGAACAAACTGGCACAGATAAACTGAGGTACTCACAGAACAAACTGGCACAGATAAAGATAAACTGAGGTACTGACAGAACAAACTGGCACAGATAAAGATAAACTGAGGTACTGACAGAACAAACTGGCACAGATAAACTGAGGAACTGACAGAACAAACTGGCACAGATAAAGATAAACTGAGGTACTGACAGAACAAACTGGCACAGATAAAGATAAACTGAGGTACTGACAGAACAAACTGACACAGATAAACTGAGGTACTGACAGAACAAACTGGCACAGATAAAGATAAACTGAGGTACTGACAGAACAAACTGGCACAGATAAAGATAAACTGAGGTACTGACAGAACAAACTGGCACAGATAAACTGAGGTACTGACAGAACAAACTGGCACAGATAAACTGAGGTACTAACAGAACAAACTGGCACAGATAAAGATAAACTGAGGTACTGACAGAACAAACTGGCACAGATAAACTGAGGTACTGACAGAACAAACTGGTACAGATAAAGATAAACTGAGGTACTGACAGAACAAACTGGCACAGATAAAGATAAACTGAGGTACTGACAGAACAAACTGGCACAGATAAACTGAGGTACTGACAGAACAAACTGGCACAGATAAACTGAGGTACTGACAGAACAAACTGGCACAGATAAAGATAAACTGAGGAACTGACAGAACAAACTGGCACAGATAAACTGAGGAACTGACAGAACAAACTGGCACAGATAAAGATAAACTGAGGTACTCACAGAACAAACTGGCACAGATAAAGATAAACTGAGGAACTGACAGAACAAACTGGCACAGATAAAGATAAACTGAGGTACTTACAGAACAAACTGGCACAGATAAAGATAAACTGAGGAACTGACAGAACAAACTGGCACAGATAAACTGAGGTACTGACAGAACAAACTGGCACAGATAAACTGAGGTACTGACAGAACAAACTGGCAAAGATAAACTGAGGTACTGACAGAACAAACTGGCACAGATAAAGATAAACTGAGGTACTGACAGAACAAACTGGCACAGATAAACTGAGGTACTGACAGAACAAACTGGCACAGATAAACTGAGGAACTGACAGAACAAACTGGCACAGATAAAGATAAACTGAGGTACTGACAGAACAAACTGGCACAGATAAAGATAAACTGAGGTACTGACAGAACAAACTGGCACAGATAAACTGAGGTACTGACAGAACAAACTGGCACAGATAAACTGAGGTACTAACAGAACAAACTGGCACAGATAAACTGAGGTACTGACAGAACAAACTGGCACAGATAAAGATAAACTGAGATACTGACAGAACAAACTGGCACAGATAAAGATAAACTGAGGTACTGACAGAACAAACTGGCACAGATAAACTGAGGTACTGACAGAACAAACTGGCACAGATCAAGATAAACTGAGGAACTGACAGAACAAACTGGCACAGATAAACTGAGGTACTCACAGAACAAACTGGCACAGATAAAGATAAACTGAGGAACTGACAGAACAAACTGGCACAGATAAAGATAAACTGAGGAACTGACAGAACAAACTGGCACAGATAAAGATAAACTGAGGAACTGACAGAACAAACTGGCACAGATAAAGATAAACTGAGGTACTTACAGAACAAACTGGCACAGATAAAGATAAACTGAGGAACTGACAGAACAAACTGGCACAGATAAACTGAGGTACTGACAGAACAAACTGGCACAGATAAACTGAGGTACTGACAGAACAAACTGGCACAGATAAACTGAGGTACTGACAGAACAAACTGGCAAAGATAAACTGAGGTACTGACAGAACAAACTGGCACAGATAAAGATAAACTGAGGTACTGACAGAACAAACTGGCACAGATAAAGATAAACTGAGGTACTGACAGAACAAACTGGCACAGATAAACTGAGGTACTGACAGAACAAACTGGCACAGATAAACTGAGGTACTGACAGAACAAACTGGCACAGATAAAGATAAACTGAGGTACTGACAGAACAAACTGGCACAGATAAACTGAGGTACTGACAGAACAAACTGGCACAGATAAACTGAGGTACTGACAGAACAAACTGGCACAGATAAACTGAGGTACTGACAGAACAAACTGGCACAGATAAACTGAGGTACTCACAGAACAAACTGGCACAGATAAAGATAAACTGAGGTACTGACAGAACAAACTGGCACAGATAAAGATAAACTGAGGTACTGACAGAACAAACTGGCACAGATAAACTGAGGAACTGACAGAACAAACTGGCACAGATAAAGATAAACTGAGGTACTGACAGAACAAACTGGCACAGATAAAGATAAACTGAGGTACTGACAGAACAAACTGACACAGATAAACTGAGGTACTGACAGAACAAACTGGCACAGATAAAGATAAACTGAGGTACTGACAGAACAAACTGGCACAGATAAAGATAAACTGAGGTACTGACAGAACAAACTGGCACAGATAAACTGAGGTACTGACAGAACAAACTGGCACAGATAAACTGAGGTACTAACAGAACAAACTGGCACAGATAAAGATAAACTGAGGTACTGACAGAACAAACTGGCACAGATAAACTGAGGTACTGACAGAACAAACTGGTACAGATAAAGATAAACTGAGGTACTGACAGAACAAACTGGCACAGATAAACTGAGGTACTAACAGAACAAACTGGCACAGATAAAGATAAACTGAGGTACTGACAGAACAAACTGGCACAGATAAACTGAGGTACTGACAGAACAAACTGGTACAGATAAAGATAAACTGAGGTACTGAAAGAACAAACTGGCACAGATAAAGATAAACTGAGGTACTGACAGAACAAACTGGCACAGATAAAGATAAACTGAGGTACTGACAGAACAAACTGACACAGATAAACTGAGGTACTGACAGAACAAACTGGTACAGATAAAGATAAACTGAGGTACTGACAGAACAAACTGGCAAAGATACTACGACACTACGCTAATCTGTTTTCTTTTAAACTCTCTTTAAAGACATTGGGCTCGATTTATCAAATGTTGAGTGGACATGATTCCACTGGACATTGGCACTCTAAATAAATATATATATATATAATGGTTTAGTAGGCCAAGCGCTAATGGGTACACCTTAAGCTCTCTTCCAAAGGTTCCCTAGTGGACTTGGTGAGTAACAGATATGTGAAAGAGGGAAGAGAGCGTCAACATGAGAAGGCTGAAGTGGATGTGGTAAAATACTAACATTTATTCATAACATCAATTTTAAAATCAGTCGCAGTGTCTAACAAATGTTAAAAGACATCATGGATCCATGATACAGATATAAACAATAAAATACAATATAGTATTCACAATGAGGTAGTCAAAGGATAAAACACTCCGTGGCAATGTACAGATGTGTTACAAATGGATGCTGACATACAATATATATATTGCTTATCTTTAGTTCCCAAATTGTTTGGAGGGTACCCCAATGGATATAAAAAGAGTGTGTGCTTTAGGTGGAAATGAAACTAAACTTCTGGTGTATCATAATAGTGAAGTTCCAAAGGAGTATTCCTGAAACCTGTGGGAAACAAAAAAATATGATGGTGCGATAAAGTTTTGAACACCTTACTATGGTATTGGAAATAGGCTTACCAGTGGTATGTCAACGCGTTTCGGCCTCTCACAGGCCTTTCTCAAGACTATACTACTGAGTGTTCACTTGTGGCTTATATAGGGTAAGAGCTAGGTTCAATTAAGACTGTGTTTGTGCGCCAAAATTATTTAGGACCACCCACTTCTGGTTTGTGCTGATGCCTACTGGGTATTTGTTAAAAGCAGTTATTTAACTAAAGTTGTAAGTGTAAAATGTTAGAGATCCTAAGCGCTATTAGTGGTCCCATGTTTGATCTGATTATAAAGGGAATAAATGTATAACATCAGTAAGATGGTCGATCTTATGTTTGTTCATGTTTACTATGTCCGTATTAGTGCGACGTCACTTCCGGTTTCGATAATACCAGATGTTTACTATGAGGCGGACTTGTGTTATGTTTAGGATCGTTTTACTTCAAACAGGTTGTCTTTGAGGAGCCTATTTGGAATAGAACTGGGTGTTAAAAACAGACATATGGTGTATATGTTTTACCATTAATGAACATGTAAAATCGAACTTTTGTGTTTAGGACAGTAACATGGATGTAACAGTGATATCATTTTGGGTATCGGTGTTTGCCAGATGTTTACAAGAACGTCATATACAAATTATAGAGGGCTATAGGTATAGACTAGTAAAGGCTAATTGGAGTTTCTATGTTTGGAGTGTGAGTGCCCACTTTGTCTACATAGTTGTTTAAACAGGTGAAAATTGATAACTAGTTAGTTATCATTTATATGGATTTTGTATAAGCATGAGGTTTATGAATATAGCAATAGCGGATTATGAGGGATAGTCATTAATAGTGTGAACTATGAAAATACATGAAAATGCATAAGATTGTTCTAAAATATTGAGTAGTTTTAACACATAAAATGGTCTGACGGTATAGTGGATGTTGACATATATTAGGACTAAATGAACTAGAGTGTATAGGACATTTATACAGTGATAAATTTGTACAATGATGTGAATTGCAACCTTTTACTCCATACAGACATTTGGCCAAATATAATAGAAGGGTTCAACAAATGCCAGGTGTCTTATATAACTATCCGTATCAACCTACGTGGTCTAAATGTACCGATTAAATAGTCATAAGTGCTAGGCTACAGTTTATTTGGTGGAATGTGATATTAGTAGAGGCCATAGGTGGGAAGCATCATGTGGGATTGTCTGAATATTAAACATGGTCGACAATGTAAATATGATTCAGATAAAGTCATGAGTTTACTATTCTGAGATACACAAATCTATTGTTTTAAAATCTTAATACTTGTTGTCATAGTTACAGAGTTATCCTTATACTACAAGAGTAGGTGGGGGCTTCTGATGGCTCTGTATTTTACATTACCTATCTTGTGTCCTATTATTAAATATGGACTGATTGTATTCCAACGGATATGGGTATCTTAGTGTAAGAGAGGGAGGGTTAAATTACTCGTGTGTGAGATAGTATTCTATGGATAAGAATGGAAAAAAATTATAAAAATAAATAAAAGTCGAGGAATGAAAATGGATAAAAATCAATAACAATTGCTAAAATTAGAGAAAATTACATACTGAGAATAGTCAAAAAAGGTAGTCAAGCAAATAAGTGTCTTCACAGTGGGTGGTATATATCAGTATCTGCATGGTGGACAGTCCGAAAGGTGTATATCTCTGTACACTTCTCCGTCTAATCACCTCGGCTCAGAATGAAGACTAGTATGAAAATACATGTGATCAGTGTGTGATCCTAATGTCAATTTATGACGGGTGGGTTTAGTGCTTTTTCAAATACAGGAGGTGTGAGAATTCTTCTTAGTTATTTAATCCTTTCGGGTACAGGCAGTGAAGTGTGAAGATCCATTTTGATTTGTTAAAGAGTAATCTGTTTTCATAATTACCTCCTCTCCAATTCTTGTTAACCTTTTGTATTCCAAAGAATTTAAAATCTTTAATATTGCCATCATGTTTTGTAGAGAAGTGTCTATACAATGGGGTATCAATGTTTTTCTTCTCGATACATAGTATGTGCTCCCTGATTCTATCTCTGAGGATTCTTGATGTCTGTCCCACATATTGAAAGCCACATGTGCATTGAATCAGGTATACTACCCTTTGTCATGGCACCTTATGAGTTCCCAAATTTTATGCTGGTCTCTCTTATGGTGTGAGGAAAATTGGTTGGTTTTTAACCTACTTTTACAAGACTTGCAGCTTGGGCAGGGGAAAAAAACTTTTATTGATTTACCTTGGCAATTGGTTAGATTTTGTATCCTATGTCTCGGAATGCTTGGAGACAACATATTTTTCAAGTTGTTGGTTTACCTGTATATGAACCTTGGGTGAGGTGTTAATCCCCCCCCCAATTATATCATCTTCTTTAAGGAGTGGCCAATGTTTCTTAAATATATTCTCTATAATCTCTTTGTTTGCACAGTATTCTATTATCATTGGTACATCAATGGTGTCTTCCTCCAACCTCCTTATCGGCTTGTCTTTATATTTGATAAGCTCACTGTGGTCAACTTTCCTTATTTCCTCAATCTTTTCTTCCAGGATTTTTTACGCATATCCTCTCTCTAAGAAACGTTGTTTCAAGATAGTAGCGCTAGCTGGGTATGAGTCCCAAAATATTTGTTCCCACTTGCCCATGTAGAGGTTGGTGTAGCTGGGCGCAAACCTGGTCCCCATTGCTGTCCCATATAGTTGTTGATAAAACTTATTGTCATTACAGAAGTAGTTGTGGGTTAAAATGTAGTTTATACTTTCTAGTTAAAAAGTGCGTTGTTCTTCAGGTACCTGTGGATCTTTTTTAAGGAAGAAGTTAACAGCCTCAATGCCTCCTTCATGTGGGATGCTAGTGTAAAGCGATGTGACGTCGCATGTCACTATTATGTACTTGTCATCCCAGATTCTTTTATCCAGAGTTGTTAAAACTTGAGTGGAGTCTCTCAGATAGGATGGAAGGTTGGTTACATACTTCTGGAGATTCTTGTCCACGTATTCGGAGAGATTGCTGGATATAGATCCTATTCCCGATATAATGGGCCTACCAGGTGGATTATTTAGGGATTTATGGATTTTTGGAAGTTGGTAAAAGACTGTGGTTATCAGATGTGTGACCTTGAATTAGTTGAACTCTTTGTCGTTGAGTATCCCCTGTGTTTTGGCCTTCATTATCAAATCTTCCAGTTCCTTTTTGTATCTAACTACCGGGTCTTATCGTCACTCAGGCTTCTTCTACATTCTCTGTTATAGTCCTTTCTATTCATAATGACTATGCCACTGCCTTTGTCCGCTGGCTTAATCGTCAGATTGTGTTTTTTTTAAGTTTTCTTATGGTGTCTATTTGAGACCTTGATAGGTTGTATTTTATGCGTTTAAGCTTTCCAGAACTCAGATTTCTAATGTCATGGCATACGTTAGATTCAAACGTTCCAATCCTTCTTTCATAAGCATTTCTCAATGGGGATGATCTTGGCTGACCATAATAGCTTTGGGGATGATGAGAATTCTTTTGATACGATCTATTATTATAATAGTTCTGTCAGCCGCTCTGGAATCAATCCGGGATGTAACCCAACTGCTTGCGTGAATTGAAAAGCACACGCTAGCACACTGAGAAATATCCAGGACGTGACCCACTCAGGAAGCAGATTAGAAGATAACAAAAATGAATATTGTTCCAGAATGCAGGAAAGCCACAAAGGATAAAACGTCCCTTTAAGTAGTAAAAAGAACAAAAAGGAAATGCTCTTACTTGAAGCTTCTGAAACAGGTCCTCTTTAACAGGCTTGTAAAACAAAGGAAAAGTTCTCTTTTGCAGCTTGTAAAAGTAAAAGTTCCTTTTAAGCAGGTGTATAACAAACAGAAAGGTAAAGTTCTCTTTTGCAGCTTGTAAAAGTAAATGTCCCTTTTAAGCAGGTGTATAACAAACAGAAAGGCAAAGTTCTCTTTTGCAGCTTGTAAAAGTAAAATGTCCCTTTAAGCAGGTTTATAACAAACAGAAAGGCAAAGTTCTCTTGTGCAGCTTGTAAAAGTAAAATGTCCCTTTAAGCAGGTTTATAACAAACAGAAAGGCAAAGTTCTCTTTTGCAGCTTGTAAAAGTAGAATGTCCCTTTAAGCAGGTTTTGTTTATCAAAGATAAGGTTTAAAGGTAAAGGCAAAAGCAAGGTCAGGCAGGCAGAAGTCGGCATCCAAATATCAGCAAAAGGTATAGGCAAAAGGCAAGGTCAGGCAAGCAGAAGTCGGCATCCAAGTATCAGCAAAAGGGTAAAAGCTACAGGCAAGGTCAGGCAGGCAGAAGTCTATGTCCAAATATCAGCAAGTAGGGATTAGGCAAGAGGCTTGGTCAGGCAGGCAGAAAATCGGTACACAAAAGATCAGAAAGATACGGTACTCACAATCCAAAGGTAGCAAACAAACGGGCCCAGATTCAGATCTCCCGCCGTTGTTTAAAGGGCAGGAGCGTAACCGTCATCAGAGGGGTGTGTTGAGAAAGCGTCATGTTGCTAAGCAACATGACGTCAGACACACAGAGCAGTTCCGGGAGCCGCTGCGACACGGCGATGAACGGATGCAAACATGACAGCACCCCCCTCCTCAAGGACCCCTCCGGGGGACAGGACCAGGTCTATCAGGATGAGTCTTGTGGAAGGTCTTGACCAAAACAGGAGCATTTACTTGATGAGCAGGTTCCCAAGAACGTTCCGTGACTGGATAACCCTTCCAATGAATGAGATAATACAATTTCTTGCCCCGCAACTTGGAATCTAGAATATGGCTGATTTCAAACTCAGGATGTCCATGCACCAATAACGGTGGAGGTTTAGAAAAAGGCTTAGAATACCTGTTAACCATCACAGGTTTTAAAAGAGAAACATGGAATACCGGATGGACTTTGAGAGACTTGGGTAAAGCTACCCGATAAGCAGTGGAACACACCTGACCCAGTATTCGGAAAGGACCCACATATCGTGGTCCCAATTTGTTAGAAGGTTGTTTCAGGCGAAGAAATCGAGAGGAAATCCAAACTTTATCACCAGGGCGATATTTGGGAGCCTTCTTCCGTCGAAGATCTGAAAAGAACTTGTAACGTCTAGAAGTTACAGAAAGAATACGATGTATCTTCTGCCAATGTCGAGTTAATCTTCGGGCTGTAAGATCAGAAGCAGGATTCACTGTGGAGGAAGTATGCAAAGGGAATGTCCTAGGCTGATATCCGTAAGCTGCATAAAAAGGAGAAGTCTGAAGGGAGGAATTGTACCGGGCATTATGAGCCAGTTCAGCCAAAGGAAGGTAAGAAGTCCAGTTAGAGTGATAATGATCCACATAATGTCTAAGATATGTTTCAAGACACTGGTTTACTCTTTCAGTCTGACCATTC
Source organism: Bombina bombina (assembly GCF_027579735.1). Lineage (NCBI taxonomy): Eukaryota > Metazoa > Chordata > Amphibia > Anura > Bombinatoridae > Bombina > Bombina bombina. The sequence continues at coordinate 220,094 of NW_026511860.1, forward strand.
GATTGTGGGTGGTGAGAAGTAGAGAGAGATATAGTAGTACCAAAATGTTTACAAAGTGACCTCCAAAATCGAGAAACGAATTGTACCCCTCTATCTGACACAATATCTAGAGGAAATCCATGGATTCTTACAATATGTAGAATAAAAAGTTCAGAGAGTCTTTTGGCAGATGGTAATCCTGGCAAGGGTACAAAATGAGCCGTCTTAGTGAACCTGTCGACCACCACCCAGATAGTATTGTTCCCAGTGGACAAGGGAAGATCAGTAATAAAGTCCATGGATACATGAGTCCAAGGCTGGTGAGGTATAGGCAATGGTTGGAGTAATCCTGAAGGAAGTTGGCGTGGAGTTTTGTTCATGGCACATTGTGTGCATACTGAGACGTAATCCTTCACATCTTGAGAGAGTGTAGGCCACCAGACATGTTGTTTGAGGTTTCGAGTGGTAATACTGATGCCAGGATGTCCAGAAAGGGGACTATCATGAGCCCAAAATAAAATCTTGGAACGAAGGCGTTCAGGAACAAAGAGTAAACCATCGGGAGGTTTACAGGACAAAGGAAGATGCTTTTGAGCGGACTGTAATTCTTGTAACCAAGAAGTTGTTAACTGGGCAATGACTTCATGAGGTTGGAGAATGGTACCAGACTCAGGAACTGGGGTATCTTGAAATTGTCTGGAAAGTGCGTCTGCTTTAATATTTTTTGAACCAGGTATGTAAGACAAATTATAGTGAAACCGAGAGAAGAATAATGACCAGCGTGCTTGCCTGGAATTTAATCGTTTGGCTGTTTGGAGATACAGAAGGTTCTTATGATCAGTAAGTATAGTAAATGGCAAAGAAGTACCTTCCAGCCAATGTCTCCATTCATCCAATGCCATTTTGATGGCAAGCAGCTCTTTATTCCCTACGTCATAGTTAAATTCGGAAGGAGTGAATTTTTTAGAGAAAAAAGCAACAGGATGAATCCTTCCAGTCTCTGGTATTCGTTGAGACAGAACAGCTCCAGCAGCAACAGAGGAAGCATCTACCTCCAGAATAAATTGAAACTCAGGATTTGGATGACGAAGGATAGGAGCTGAGGAAAAAGCTTCTTTGAGAGATTCAAAAGCTTCTATAGCCTCAGACGGCCATACTTTACAGTTTTGTCCTTTTCTAGTGAGAGAAGTAAGAGGAGAAGTAATAGTAGCAAAATTCTTGATGAACTTTCTGTAATAATTGGCGAAGCCTAGGAAACGTTGTAAAGCCTTCAAAGAATCAGGTCTAGGCCAATCCAATATGGCAGAAAGTTTAGTAGGGTCCATTTCGAATCCAGATGCCGATATTACATAACCCAGAAAGGGTATGGATTTTTGATGGAAGGAACATTTCTCCAGTTTAGCAAACAGATGGAATTCTCTTAGACGTTGAAGTACTTTCTTGACATGGTGCACATGATCTTGGAGGTTCTGAGAAAAAATTAAGATGTCGTCCAGGTATATGATAACAAATATATTCAAAAAATCACGAAAGATCTCGTTTACAAAATGCTGGAAAACCGCCGGAGCATTGCATAGCCCGAAGGGCATGACCAAATATTCATAATGCCCAAATCGAGTGTTAAAGGCAGTCTTCCACTCATCTCCTTCGCGTATACGGATCAAGTTGTATGCACCACGTAGGTCGAGTTTGGTGAAAATGGTGGCTCCCTGAAGATAAGTAAAAAGTTCAGGAATAAGGGGCAGAGGATAACTGTTCTTGATGGTAATCTGATTCAATCCACGATAATCAATACAGGGTCTTAATCCGCCATCCTTTTTTCCCACAAAAAAGAAACCAGCCCCTACGGGGGAAGAAGAGGGTCGAATAAATCCTCTAGCCAGATTGTCTTTTATATATTCTTCCAGAGCCATGTTTTCTGGTTTAGAAAGTGGATATGTCTTGCCACGAGGATAGGCAGCCCCAGGAAGGAGATCAATGGGACAATCAAAAGGGCGATGAGGAGGAAGACGTTCAGCTTCTTTTTTGGAGAAAACATCCACAAAGTCATGGTAATGCATAGGTAAGGATTCCGGAGTTTCAACTGTGAGAGCAATAGTGAGTGGTAACTTAGTAATCTTTTGAAGACATTTAGTCTGGCATGTAGATCCCCAGGAAGTGAGTTCACCGAAAGTCCAAGAAAAAATGGGATTGTGAATCTGGAGCCAGGGTAATCCCAAGATAATGGGAAATTGTGGAGTGGGAATGACATCGAAACAAATTGTCTCGGAATGAAGTATTCCTACGGTGAAGAGTAAGGGTTGAGTAGAAAACTGAATGTATCCAGAACCCAAAGGATCTCCACTGACCGTAGAAACTGAAATGGAATACTCCTTCTTTAGTAAGGGTATAGAATGAGTAGAAACAAATGTAGAGTCAATGAACACACCTCCAGCACCAGAATCAATTAGAGCTTGGGTATAGATCTTCTTATGTCCAATTAGAAGAGTTACTGGAACAAAGAGTTTCTTGTATAGGGAATGACCACTATTTTGGCTTAACTCAGTTCCCTGGACTAGAGTTAAGCCCTGGCTTTTACTGGCCTAGTAGGACAATCCCTTAATAAATGCCCTTTAAGGCCACAGTACAGACATAAGCCAAGAGTCCGTCTTCTCAAGCGTTCAGTCTCAGTTAATTTTATACTTCCTACTTCCATGGGTTCAGCCTGATCAGTAGTAGGAGAGGCTGGAGTGACTGGATTAGAAAAACGAGGAGCCAAACGAAAAGGAGTTCGAGTTGAAGTCCTCTGTGTTCTATCCTTTTCTTGTTGGCGTTCACGAAACCTGGCGTCGAGACAGATACAGAGATTTATTAAGGCTTCTAAGGACTCTGGAAGTTCACGATACACCAATTCATCCTTGAGACGCTCAGAAAGTCCTTTACGGAAAGCGGCTCTGAGTGCTCCCTGATTCCAAGTGGTTTCAGAGGCAAGGGTGCGGAACTCAATAGCATATTGAGAGACTGGTTGATTTCCTTGACGTAAATCCAGGAGAGTAGCTTCAGCAGCGGATGACCTTCCAGGTTTATCGAATACGTTTGAGAATGTAGATAAAAATGTATCAACATCCAACAGTATAGGATCATTCTTTTCTAGCAAAGGTGATACCCAAGCCAAGGCTTTTCCTTTCATTAAGGAAATAAGAAATGTGATTCTAGAAGAGGCAGTAGCAAAGAGAGTAGGGCTATTTCGGAAATGAAGACGGCATTGATTCAGAAAGCCTCTACATTCTTCAGGATTCCCATCATATTTATCCGGAAGAGGTATCCTGGGACTTAGTTGTACCTGAGACTGATTGTTAGGAATCGGAGGAGGTAATGCCTCAATCGGATTTGGATTGGGAGGTGCGGTAGCAACCAAATTTTGTAATAGAGCAGTAATTTGATCAAGTTTAGTGTCCAGAGACTGCAAGTGAGTGGCATGAGAACCCAAGAGCTGTCCCTGGTGAGCCACGGCCATAGATAATTCAGTGGGGTCCATTTTAGTGGCCCGTTTGTAATGTCAGCCGCTCTGGAATCAATCCGGGATGTAACCCAACTGCTAGCGTGAATTGAAAAGCACACGCTAGCACACTGAGAAATATCCAGGACGTGACCCACTCAGGAAGCAGATTAGAAGATAACAAAAATGAATATTGTTCCAGAATGCAGGAAAGCCACAAAGGATAAAACGTCCCTTTAAGTAGTAAAAAGAACAAAAAGGAAATGCTCTTACTTGAAGCTTCTGAAACAGGTCCTCTTTAACAGGCTTGTAAAACAAAGGAAAAGTTCTCTTTTGCAGCTTGTAAAAGTAAAAGTTCCTTTTAAGCAGGTGTATAACAAACAGAAAGGTAAAGTTCTCTTTTGCAGCTTGTAAAAGTAAATGTCCCTTTTAAGCAGGTGTATAACAAACAGAAAGGCAAAGTTCTCTTTTGCAGCTTGTAAAAGTAAAATGTCCCTTTAAGCAGGTTTATAACAAACAGAAAGGCAAAGTTCTCTTGTGCAGCTTGTAAAAGTAAAATGTCCCTTTAAGCAGGTTTATAACAAACAGAAAGGCAAAGTTCTCTTTTGCAGCTTGTAAAAGTAGAATGTCCCTTTAAGCAGGTTTTGTTTATCAAAGATAAGGTTTAAAGGTAAAGGCAAAAGCAAGGTCAGGCAGGCAGAAGTCGGCATCCAAATATCAGCAAAAGGTATAGGCAAAAGGCAAGGTCAGGCAAGCAGAAGTCGGCATCCAAGTATCAGCAAAAGGGTAAAAGCTACAGGCAAGGTCAGGCAGGCAGAAGTCTATGTCCAAATATCAGCAAGTAGGGATTAGGCAAGAGGCTTGGTCAGGCAGGCAGAAAATCGGTACACAAAAGATCAGAAAGATACGGTACTCACAATCCAAAGGTAGCAAACAAACGGGCCCAGATTCAGATCTCCCGCCGTTGTTTAAAGGGCAGGAGCGTAACCGTCATCAGAGGGGTGTGTTGAGAAAGCGTCATGTTGCTAAGCAACATGACGTCAGACACACAGAGCAGTTCCGGGAGCCGCGGCGACACGGCGATGAACGGATGCAAACATGACAAGTTCTTGTGTGGTCTATCATCATAATTAGGGTGGTGTGGCCCAGCTCCATAGTAGGAGTGATTGTTATAATCGTTCTCATTGACTGGTCTTTGTTCATATTGTCTGTGTGCATTCCCTCTGTAGCCTTGTGGTGCTCCCTCATATGTGTCAACGCAATAATGGAAGACATAATACTACCCAGAACCAAGCTCCCAAAGAGTCAAGTAGCAACCAGATGACCACCTTGAAAAAAACAAAAGGGATATTCAATCTTAGCTCTACCATATTGTCTGAGAAGGAAGAATCTGTACTAGCGTACGGTCTGAACTTTGCTCCTACAAAAGGCATGGATAAATTCCAGAGCTTTATTAGCATAAAATAATTTGTTAGAAGATTGACATTAAAAAGACACTTTTCGAGATCACCTATAGAATTAAACCTAATGCAGCCAAGACAACCAGTGGAGAACAGATTCTCACACACAGACCTAAAACCCAGATCAACCTTTTACCCAGTCAGCAGTAAAGGCAGTGCCATCGAAACGTTTGAATCTAATGTATGCCATGACATTAGAAATCTGCACTCTGGAAAGCTTAAACGCATAAAATACAACCTATCAATGTCTCAAATAGATCTGTAGTAAAGATAGAACAGATAGAGGCGCCAATGGTGCAGATCAATAAGGAATCTCAAGGGTTACCACTAAGAGATATACACAGGGTACTCACTTTTGGAGAAGGCAATCAGTTATGCCTATAGAAGCAGGCTGGATTTTTACAGCAGTCCAGCTAGCTGACCGAGGTCCCAACAGGCAACTCCAGGGTACAGGGAATCCACAGGTCCAGGTTTTAGACCAAAGAAGGTGTACAGGCAGGATGGTAGGAATAGGGGATCTCGCCCCATTAGTAGCGTAGCACCAAGATATGATAGACACCAGCAGCAGCTGCACAGGATCAGGAAGTAAATGGAAAATGTTCCCCCCTGGGATATAGCTCGCCAACAGGTAGCAAGAATGGGCCTTCCCCCACAGAATTATTTTGGATACCTCTGTCATCGCTAAGGAACTACTCGTTCCTCCCTGATGATTGATATAAGCCACTGATGTCCTTTTGATCGACTGGAACCTGAGAAACTAGACTGAGGCTAACTGAGGTCAGGCCAGAAGAACATGGTAGATCGTTCTCAGCTCCATAATGTTTATGGGAGATAAGACTCTGGCTGAGTCCAAACCCCCTGAGCCCTTAGGGAGCCCCAGACTGCTCTCCACCCTAGAAGGCTGGCGTCTGTTGACACAAACACCCAAGATGGTCTGCGAAAGCAGGTTCCCTGGGAGAGATAATCCAGAGACTACCACCATTGAAGAGAATCCCTTGTCTCCTGCTCCAGTAGTATTCGAGGAGACACAACTGTATAATCTCCGATCCATTGCCTGAGCATGCTTAGCTGCAGAGGTCTGAAATGGAACCGAGCAAACGGAAAGATGTCTATTGCTGCCACCATCAGCCCGATTATCTCCATGCACTGAGACACTGAAGTGGACTAAATGAATAAACAAATATCGATAATCTCTGATTTCCTGACCTTCCGTCAGAAAAATCTTAACTGATATGGAATCTATAATGGTTCGAAAGAAAGTTACCCTTGTGCATTGGACAAGGAAAACACCAAATCCGTGTGAAATCTTGCTAGCTGTAAAGATGGTGCCTGGACTAGAATGTCGTCCAGATAGGACGCTAGTGCAATGCCCCGTAACCGAAGCACCGCCAACATCGCTCCCAGAGCCTTCGTGAAAAGTCTGAGAGCTGAGGCAAGACCGAAAATAAGGGCCAACTTATGAATGGCGCATGAAGGTACGTGTCCTTAAAATCCACAGTTGTCATAAATTGACCCTCTTGGATCAAGGGAAGAATGGAACGAATAGATGCCATCTTGAAGGACGGTACACTAAGAAAATCTGTTTAGACTCTTAAGATCTAAAAAGTGATCTGAAAATTCCCTCTTTTTTTGGGAAACACAAACCGATTGGTATAAAAAATCCCAGACCCAGTACCTGTACTGGAACTGGACCAATCATTCCCAGTACTGAGATGTCTCTTACGCAGTGTAAGAACGCCTTTCCTTTTGAGATCTGCAGAGAATCTTGAAAGCAGAGACCTGTCCAATTTGAAACCCTGGAACACTATTTTCTATTGCCCAGGAATTCTGAACATCTCAAACCCAAGCTTGAACGAAGACTGAAAGTCTGCCCCCTACAAGATCTGATCCCGGATCAGGGGCATGTCCTTCATGCTGTCTTTGATTCAACAGCAGACTATTTTGATTCTTTTTTTTTTTTTTTAATTATTTAAAATTTCAAAGGAGATTATTTCCTTTAAGCCTGGTTCTCACAAGGTCTTCCCCTTTTAATGAATCGTTAAAAACGTAGACTTAGAGCATACATCCCTAGAACAAGGCTCTAACCAAAAGGCTCTGTGAGCTTTAACAGAAAAACCTGAAACCTATGCTCCCATTTTGAAATGAAGGAATTAGCCAATTTGAAAGCCTTTATCCTATCCTGGATTTTATCCAGAGGAGTTTCTGACTTAATAGCATCAGACAACGCATCAAACCAATATGCCGTCGCACTAGTGATGCCATAGTAAGCCCTGGTGTACAACACTTTTCTAATTTTCGTCCATAGGACCCTTGAAAAATCCAACTATCCTCTAAGGATATAGTAGTTCTCTTTAGCTAAGCTGGAAACTACTCCACTCACCCTGGTAATGTTTGCCCAGCCTCCTTAGCTGAGTCGGTTATGGGAAACATCTCTCTAAGTATAGGGAATGCGGTCTTTTCCATTCCTTATAACTTACTGGACGCACTAGGATAGATTACACCGGTATAGTTGAAGTCGTCCAGGGTAGCTAAAACCTCCTAAAGTATCAAATAAAGTTATTATTCATCTGAAACTGAGAATTTTCTCTCATATAATGCCAAAGTATCTTCCTCTAACAGGGAAGAACCATTCAGAAAGCAACTACTGAATCCAGCGCCCTAAACGATTGAAAATAATTCCTCTAGTAATGTAATCTTCCCCGTGGGAAAAACATAATGCATGAAATGCAGAGTAACTCCGGACGGAGTGTGAGAGGAAGCGCAGGGCACTGCATGTAGGCCATAACATTTTGTGTGCACTATAGGTTTGTGGCATAAAGTGACCATTGACAACATACTCCCAAACAGCAAACGCCTTAAAAGAAGAAGGTTCAGAAAAAAAGAGTAATTTTTTAATAAAAAATTCACACACAAAAAACGTTACTGACTCTTTAAATTTTTAAAAGTAATTTCTTATTTCTGTGTGCAGAAACAATCCAATTAGTATGTTAATAGACATCACCATGTACATTAAGGAAGCAATGTCTTGTGCAGCAATTCCATATGAAAATTGCAAGGAACTGCAGAGCACTGCATGTGTGATATTAAAATTAATGTACACTTCCTTAAATAACCTGCTTCACATGTAGAAGGGTAACTAAATAAGATTTAACCATTTGTTAGAAAAAAATTAACATATAGGTCAGAGATACTGTCTCTTTAAATGTTAAAGAGAAAATCATCTTTATTATTATAGGGACAAACATGGTTGAACACAGTATGGACTGTAAACTTCTGTCTACACCTCAGCTTGACGCCGCTGAGGCGTTAGACAGTTTCTCTTATACTCATCCTTAACAAGCAGAGCGCTGTCTGAAGCGCAAACACTGAAATAAGAATGAGCCCGTGACTTCCGAAACCAGAAGTGTTAGGGAGAGACGTTAGACAGTTTCTATTATACCCATCCTAGTCCGTGACTTCCGAAAACCGGAAATGTTAGGGAGGAAATTATGTTCTGAACGGCGCCATCCTCCCTCCTAGCGTATAGACAGTTAGGAGGGAGGAAAGAATGCCTTGGTGCCATATGCAAGCTCCGCCCCTCATGGGCGATACCCAAGCCCTCTCCCAGTCACCATTATGTGATTTAGTAAAGGCACCGGGAGCAACAGGCTGTATTGTAACTATACTGAAACAAAAACATACTTATCCGTTTTGGTACACACACACTATAACGGACATATGCAATAAAAATGAATAAAATTCCACTACGATTCTCCCGGTCGCCATTATGAGTTTAAATAAATGCATCGGGAGCCACAGGCTAAACCTCCTGCAACAGTACACAATAAAAAACTGGGTTCCCATAAACAAAACATAGCTATCGGGAGAAAAGAATCCCTTGTCACCTTTACGGACAAACTGAACAGCTACAGCAGATAGCTCTACTGTTTGCAAGGTTTCCTGTAAGCCTTTTATGCCCAGCAAAGGAATGTATCACATGTCTAAGAGCCCACATCACACATATGCCAGTGTCTGCAACCTAACTGCCTTAATGTCCCCTACTAAATCTAGGGGAATCTGAGACCCAGTGCAATGAGATTATATGAAAAATTAACAAAGTGCCCAAACTTTCTCTGAGATCCTCTCTTCCAGAAAAGAGGTTAGCACTTACCTCATTATCTGCCGGGCAGCAAGGCAGTTTCCAGGTTTAAGAGGTCCTCTCCCTCCCATGGACCTGAAATAAACGAAATTCCTGAGTAAAAATCCCTCAGGTCTTCAGGGTTAGGGCAGCAGAGTATGGGAGGCGCAGTGAGAATTATGTCCCACCAGTTACCATTGCTTTAAATCCACCAAAGCTCTCCTGTAGAGACTTATACGGACTACGGCTACACTCTAGGACAAAGCAGCACACATTGGGGCATATTTATCAAGGTCTGGTGGACCTGATCCGACACTGCGGATCAGGTCCGCCAGACCTCGCTGAATATGGTGAGCAATACGCTCGCCATATTCAGCATTGCAACAGCAGCTCACAAGAGCTGCTGGTGCAACGCCGCCCCCTGCAGACTCGCGGCCAATGGGCCGCCAGCAGGGGGGTGTCAATCAACCCGATCGTACTCAATCGGGTTGTATTGTGGCGATCAGGGGCCATCAAGCTACATACGGAGCTTGTTAAATAGAGCCCTCTGGCACTACTTTAAAAATAATAAACTCTTGATTGAAGAATCTAGGGAAGGGAGGAGCTATTTAACAGCTCTGCTGTGGTGCTCTTTGCCTCCTCCTGCTGACCAGAAGGTGAATATCCCATTAGTAATTATGATGATCCGTGGACTCATCGTGTCATAAAAAAGAAATACATTTATCAGGTAAGCATAAATTTTCTTTTCTTTTTAATGACACGATGAGTCCACGGATCATCTTAATTATTAATGGGATCCAATACCCAAGCTAGAGTACACAGATGATACAGGAGGGATAAGACAGGGAACCTAAATGGAAGGCACCACTGCCTGAAGAACCTTTCTCCCAAAAGCGGCCTCAGCCGAAGCAAAAGTGTCAGATTTATAGAACTTTGAAAAAGTGTGAAGATAGGACCAAGTTGAAACCTTGCAAATCTGCTCAACAGAAGCTTCATTCTTGAATGCCCATGAGGAAGCAACGGCCCTCGTGGAATGAGCCGTAACTCTCTCTGGAGGCTGCTGTCCAGCAGTCTCATATGCAAACCGTAAGATACTCTTCAGTCAGAAAGAAAGAATAGTAGCCGTAACTTTCTGTCCCATATGTCTTCCTGAGAAAACCACAAACAAAGCAGAAGACTGGCGAAAATCCTTAGTCGCCTGTAGGTAAAACTTTAAGCACGGACCTCGTCCGAATTGTGCAGAAGTCGTTCCTTCTGAAAAGAAGAATTAGGACACAAGGAAGGAACAACAATCTCCTGATTAATGTTCCGATCAGAAACAACCTTAGGAAGAAATTCTAATTTAGTATGTAAAACTACCTTGTCTGAATGGAAAATAAGGTAAGGGGACTCATACTGCAATGCCGAAGAGTTCTGACACTCTACGAGCAGAAGAAATAGCAACAAAAAAACAAACTTTCCAAGATAAAAACTTAATATCTAAGGAATGTATAGGCTCAAACAGAGCCCCTTGAAGAATTTTGAAAACTAAATTCAGACTCCATGGAGGAGTAACTGGTTTAGACACAGGCCTGATCCTGACCAAGGCCTGACAAAACGAATGTACATCTGGAACATCTACCAGACCTTTGTGTAACAAAATAGATAAGGCAGAGATTTGACCCTTTAGGGAACTAGTCGATAAACCTTTCTCCAAACCCTCTTGGAGAAAGGACAACATTCTAGGAATCCTAACTCTACTCAATGAGTAGCCCTTGGATTCACACCAATAGAGATATTTAGGCCATATCCTATGGTAAATACTTCTAGTTACAGGCTAACAAGACTGAATCATGGTCTCTGACCACGTCAGGAAAACCCAGCTTGGATAAAATTAAGTGTTCAATCTCCAAGCAGTCAGTTTCAGAAAAAAAAAGAATTGAAAGAAAGAAGGGCCTTTGATTAGAAGGTCCTCCTCAACGGAAGTCTCCAAGGTGAAAGAGATGACATATCCACCAGGACTACATACCAACTCCTGCGAAGCCACGTCAGGGAGAGGAAGATCACTGACACCTTCTCCTGTTTGATTCGAGCAATGACTCGAGGAAGAAGATCAAACGGAGGAAATAGGTATGCAAGACTGAAAATACAAGGTACCGTCAGAGCGTCTATCAGTACACCTTTGAGAAAGCCGAAACAGCATCGGCGAAACATGTCAGGGGGGGTATAGTCCAATACACACCCCAATCACTCGTTTTTAAATGGCATAAGAACTAGGCTAAAAATTACTTAATACAAAGTTTTGGCAATCTAAAAAATCTATATGTAACATATATACTTGTAGTGGTCGACATAGGACCTATAGCTTATTGACCGTGACGGTCAGAAGTATATTAATAATCGGTGACACGCTCTGGGGTAAATAGTCTGCAGTTAAGCAACTCCTAAACAGCGGTCTCCAAACTGTAGAAGCCTAATCGATAAGCAATAAATACCCAAAGAAGGCATCTCTCTAGACTCTTTTAGAGAAACTAACACCCAATAGCTGATTGACCTGGACGGTTAGAAATATACTAGCAGTTGGTGATACGCTTGGGGGTAGAAGCCTGGGGTTAGTTAACTGTTAATAGCGGTTCTCCAAATTGTAGAATTCCAATTTACAAGTAATAGATGCCACAACAAGGCTTCTCTAAATCTAACAGACACAGTTTGTGAATTGCTATACGACGCACACTACGCTATTAAAATACTAGCATTTCAAGCAGTGCAGATGCCATAGAGTTAATGGTGACTGCAAATTTTACAAAGTGCACCGCATTTAAGCAATAAAACACTGACCCCGGCGATCTAAGGCACTCAGACATTTGTACCCCATGCTAGAGGTGTAATAGATATAAAGGATACACTGGTTACAGTAAAAATAAACAAGTTATTCCACTACTTAACCTTAACAGTAATGTGCGTCTAATACATATTTGGTTAAGCCGACAAAGGGCTAAAATAAGACACAGTTTTCAAATTACTGGTATAAGGTAATAAAACAAAATTATTTCTTACTCTTATAATAAGCCCAATACAAGACTCTAAATCTGTAAGCTCACACCAAGCACCTTTAGGTGAGGACTAAATAGTAGATCCTTACAGACTCTGTATGTCATTAGCTATCTAAACTGGCAACTTATGCACAATATACAAAAAGAAAGAGGATAATATATTGCATAAAGTAAATTCCAGTTTAGTTAAGAAAATTCTCTATCTTTAGACTGACAAGTCTTGTAAATGAAACAAGGTGTGATCTAAACTCTATGTACTACTACTTTGAAGCAAGGAATATACTTATTATAACAAAATCTGTTACTAAATATAGTGATACCAACATGAACAATTCATGATATTCATATCTTTACTTTGTCAACATAAAGAGTAAAGATATCATGTGAGATATCAGGGTATTGACAGAAGAAATTAAACTTATCATACCTCTAGACAGTTTGAAGTTTAGTATACCTAACCAGACCTGAGTATAAATTTATTAGACGTCATATTTATAAAATCTGAATGAGATATTTAACCAGTAATATTGTTAACTCAGAAAGTGCCATATATAGCACCTAGAACAAGAACCTACTGGGAAACATCCCAATTCACCCCTAGCATAAGATACCAACACAAACGACCATTGATAACACAAGTGGGACCCCTCTGAGGTGCCCTATATGCCTGTATAACTAGATTGTCCAATTGAACATTAGCCAACCTTTATAACCTAGTTCCTATGTGTTTTTAAAGCACACACACACATGTACCATTTTTTAATTTTATAAGTATTGTTTAATAAAAGTTATGTTTTAAGTCAAATTTTTTTGAATAGAAACTTTTTGGTCCTAAATGTGAGTTCATTAGTAATTATTACAATCAGGGACGGGAGTGCTACCCAAGTGCACTTTTTCCAGTCTTGATCCCTTTATTGGGCTCCTGACTTAATTTGAAAGTTGTTTCTGTGCACAAGCACCCCAGCTCATTCAAAGCTACACGCACAGACTGATATACACACAGATAAGAATGTGTGTGTAGATATATATATACACGTATAAACAAAAATATATACGTACATAATACAGATATTAATCCAACTTAATTGAGCAACCCTGCATTTACAGTAGTGTAGTGCTAGTGCCATTTCTTTTCCTCGCCGTCTATCAGTACAGTCTGAGGGTTCCTTGACCTCGACCCGTACCTTGGAAGCTTGGCATTTTTCCAAAAAAACATGAGATCCAATTCCGACTGACCCTATTTGAGAATCAGGCTGGAGGATGACGTCCCCACTCCCCCAGGAGAAAAGTCTGCCTGCATAGGAAGTCAGTCTCCCTGATGTCCACTCCTGGAATATGGATCGTCAACTGACAGCAATTGTGGGTCTTGAGTGATCGAGGGTACCTCTGTCATGGCCAAAGAAAACCAAGTTCCTGATGAACTGGGCCGAGCTAAGTGAGGCCAGGCCAGGAGAGCACTGAAGATCGCTCTCAATTGCAGAATGTGTATGGGTAGGACAAACTCCAAATGAGTCCATGTTCCCTTAGCCTTAAGAGAGCCCCAAACTGCTCCCCATCCCAAAAGGCTGGCAACTGTTGTCACAGTCCCGCAGGAAGACCAGCAAAAGCAGGTTCCTAAAGAGGGACGATCATGAGACAACCACCAAAATAGAGATCTCTTGTCTCCTGCTCCAGCTGTAGTCGCGGAGACAGATCCGCATAATCTCCGTTCCACTGCCTGCAGTAGTCTGAAGTGGAAACGGGCGAACGGATGATGTCCATTGCCATTACCATCAGCCTAATTACTTCCAAGTGCTGAGCAACAGGTGGCCGAGGAGAGGACTGAAGTGCCAGGCAAGAATTGAAAAACCTTGATTTCCTGACCTCTATCAGAAAAATCTTTAGTAATGAGGAGTCTATTAGGCTTCTCAAGAAAACTACCCTTGTAGTTGGAATCCATCCAAAACCGCAGGAAAGATTAAATTTCCGCGAATGATCCTGCTTGTTGAAAGAAAAGCGTCAATAGATAAATAAAAATACTAGGGAGCGCTCAAAAAAAGCTAAAGAGTATAGTAAAATCAGAACAATAAAAAACAGAACAATAAAAAACTAATTTAAAATTAATTTAAAATCAAAACTTAGAAAAAAACCTATATCTCACAAGCGCAGAAGATTAACCACAAAAGTGGACATAGGAATGATCCACAGTTATAAATATATATATAGATAATATAAAATATATATATGGATAATATAAAATGAGTGAATGTTACCAATGAAAAATCAAAAAATGATATGTAATGTTAATAGCCAGAGTGAGATGCCGGTTACACAGTAGCTGAAATATAAATTTTTTTAATTTATTACACAAAACAATATAGGTCGACCTATTGCAAAATATCACAAATTATACACAAATACAATTTTCACAGAAACAATATAAAAATAAAGTGCAGCAAAGTCTATATGGCTCTGTAGGACACGGCTATTGCATTGCACCCAAAAGAAATCTGTAGTATTCGTATGAAAGCCGTATTCCAAATTGCAGTCTGTTTTTAAAAGTCTTGTATGTCAATCCACCAGAATTTTTGCGAAGGAACAGCTGGTTGTGAAGGGCCGTCCTAGCAGTGATAGTAAGTGACGCTGTGTTCCTATAGACAGAGAGTCCTCTTAGTGTATTATCAGGACCAATACCAAAACGTATATCTGTACTCACATGTCAGAGAGCAGGAACCGGCTCCAATCAGCACAAGCACCGATCGTGCCTTAGACCACCCACGAAGAATTTGCGGGTTAGTGTAGTAAAGAAAAGGCGCTAGGCTATATGAGTATGAAAGTTGCGGCTGAAAACCCAGGTGATGCAGTGCAGTTTCTTTTACAGGTTTAGTATTGATCCAGCAAAACTAAACTTCCAAGACCTTTTCTTAAAAGGGCCAATACTGCCGTTCTCACCAGAAGAGGGTTTATTCGCCTGAAAATCAAAAAGCTCCCATGCTATAGCTAAAACCAAAGGTTCTTTCTCAAGCTCTAATGAAAGATGACAGTTTGCTTCCTTTTAAACACAGAACTGACACCTGATCTAATTAATTAACTTCCACCTGATCGTTAAACCTGATCTTTAAACAGAGTGCAAATACGCATATATACCTCAATATAAAATATCAAGTGAAAACATCTAATACAAAAATCCATATGATTATAACATTAAACCAAGGGTAATTTATTAAGAAAATAATAAACAGAAAAAAAACATTAAAAACAGAACAGTAGGGGGCGTGTCCAACCACCGATCAAGATGGCTGCTTGCTAAACTTTGTCTGATTGTGGGTGCTGATAACACTGCTGGTTGTCCCTCCAGAAGCTTTCAGACCTTATTCTTTCATCGAGATTTGTAACAAGCATTACCTCTGGAACAAGTACATGTGACATTTGTATAGCACTTAGAACAAGCAGCCAGAAATTGAGAAGGTACGCAGCAGAGGCCTGGGAGCAGCCTGTACTTTTCTCTACCCCCCATTACTCTGATTAAATCAGTATATTCAGCTAGTTACGCTGAAGTAAGAACACCTACTAAATAGGGACTATCTGTTTAATTTTTATTACTCTGATTTCTCAAAATATACAGCTAGTTGTGTTGTAGCAAGACTACCTGCCCGAAGTTACTATGGAGGACAATTTCAGCTACAAACTTATAGGGCTACTAAGTGCTCCGTTTGCTCATGTGGAGGAGGAGGTAAAACGGGCTTTGCGCCAATCTTTGGAGGGGATTACTACAGAAGGAGCGGCTGATTCAATGAAAGCTCATCATCTGAGATCTGAAAAGGCCCTACTATCTCCGCCATCATTTACAATCGAGGCGGCTGCGCCTCAAGAATCAGAGATTCCATTTATTACTCAGGAGCCTGACGCCATAACCCAGGAAGTAACGCTGACTTCAATATATATGATATTACAAGACGCCATCCCAGATGAATATGTCTGCCAAGAGTTAAGCATTTTCGGTAATGCTCGCCAGCTCACGGAGCACCATACTGTAGTACGGCCTTGGACCTTTGCCCCCCTGTTAGAGGAGAAACTGTCAGAACCCGCTGCGAGGCGGCCGATCGGGGCGGGTAACGTACACTCTTTGGAGAGGGATCCTAGCCAGAATTCACTGATTCAGGAGTGTTGGAGCTGCAAGTCAGTGGGACTTATGGAGGTTGGATTGTATATGTTCAATACCCCACCATTAGAAGATACTGAGGGAGGGCCGCGCCCTGCTCCGTTTTGCCTCTGCTTTAGCTCAGAGTCTTACTGCTGCCTTAGCGCTTATAACTCTGTTGGGATCGGGTAAACCATCAACTAAGTGGCAAATGAAGCTGGACTCTTTCTTAGAACTGCATTTGTTGACTGGTATGATACCTGCTAGAGCCCTCTCCATATCCTGCAACTAATATGCCAGACGATAAGGCTGCTTAAAAGTCTAAGGTCCCTGCTATACATAGAAAGTTTGGTTTGCTTTATTTAGTTTAATTAATGTTCGGATTGTAATTTTTTTAGTGTTACACATTTTGTTCACTTATGTCTATATATATGTACTACTTGGCCTACACGTATATTAAGGTTTCTGCTCATGTTTTCTAAGTAAATATGGGTCGGGGGAATAACGGGAGGGGTTAGACCCCTGACTCTACAGTCTGATATATTCTGTATTAACATAGCCTATAATTTTACTTATTTATGCTGGGTGAGACATTATATAGAATGAAAAAATGTATATCTCATATTTGAGCTAGACCCTGTATAAGTTATAAGAGGACAGGCCCTCCACTAGAGTTGGACCATTGTATATTAGTCCCTTATAGACGAAATAATGACAGTATTAGACTATGTATAATGCTCATATTAATGTATTGTTGTAATTACAGCCTTAACCATAGCAAGCTTTCACCATATCTTTTTACAATGGTCCAAGAGTGACCTTGGTATCACTATATTTCCTCCCCTGGGTCATTAAAACTTTACTGAGTCCATGAGCGGCTCTGTGTATATTTGGAGGAATTTTTAAATTGTAAAATGAGGTATCATTATCATATAATAATGCGTGCAACTCTGAGCTTTTATGGATAATCATTTATTTTTATGTTTTGTTTTACAAAGGCCCAAAAGGGGTCTTATATTTCCCACCTTCTGTAACATACCCTTATTAGCGACCAGGGGTCCAAGAGTGGCCCAGCTAGTCCTGAACAGAAGGTTTATATCAAAAAGAAGAAAAATGAGGTTCAAGTTGATATTGTGTGTCACTTTTTTGCATACCATTAAGCTAGTTTATCTATACTGGTCTATACCTATATTGCATGAATATGTTTTTATTTTCTAGTTCTTACTTGTACTAGATTAGATGTAAGACATTGGTATGTAACCTTACCATTTCTTTATGTTTGCTTTTTGCCTTTTACTTTGTATGATTATAAACCTCAATAAAAAATAAAATAAAAAAAAAAAAAAAAAAAAAACAGAACAGTAAGTATAATACATATATATAATAAAATCCGGCATCTTCACACTGGCATCATACATTAATACAAAAGACTTAAAGTATAATAAATATGTAAAATTATTTTATAAGAATCTTTTATTTAAAAATATTCTTAAAAAATGACGCCTGATGGGAATCAAACCAACGACCTTTGATATCCAAAAAACCTTTGATATCCAAAAACAATATACCATACCACTACCCCATATTTCCATATAGGGGTGGATGATTATTTTAGCAAAATGAATACTTTAAGAAAGATACGTAAAAAAGTGAAAAATACTACAAACATTACGTGAGGCGAACCTGGGACCTTTGAGTCCCCAAAATATAGCTCTAACCACTAGGCTATACTTCTTTCAAGTAGGGTATTTGGAATATTTGGAATATTTGAAATATTTATAATCAATATATCAACCAGAATTCATCTACCTGTGTCTTTAGAATTAATCTGCCTCAGTATTTAAATTTAAGAGCCATTTCCTCTAAAGGGCTCTAACTAAAAGATTAAATAATAAATATATGATAGTTAAGAATATTAATTAAGAATAATTTCATAGCAAAGATAGACCCAGAGGGAACTACTAAAACTTAATACTAAAAACTAAAAAATGCCATTATAAAAAAAATCCTAAGTCAAAATCTATATTTAAACCTTGTAGTGTAAGGGTTTTTAATTCGAAAATCCATTTCGCTTCTAATTTAAGGATCTCTTTTTGTGTATTAGAACCCCTCCAGTTTGGTTTCACCTTGTCTATTACAGTGTAAGAGAGATGTTTTATATTCCATTGTTACACTTTTTAAAATGTTTGGGGACAGGCAATTCTCTATTTCTTTCTAAATCCATATTTTCAATGGAATTGATATGTTCCCTAATCCTGTCTTTTACAGCCCTTGTGGATTCACCAATATACTGGGCCCCACATAAGCATTCTAATAGATAAACGACATTGGAATCTGTGCATCTATACAAATCCTTAATCTTATATTCTTTATTAGTAACATTTGATTTAAAAGTTTTATTCTTTTTTGAATTTTTGCACGCTTTACAGCTCAAACAAGGGAAAAAACCTGTAATTTTATTTCCCTTTAGATCTTTGGTTTCTATTTTTATACTGTCCTATGGTTTTCAAATCAGTTGGGGCCAATCTAGTTTTAAGATTCCTACATTTTCTATACACAACTTTCGGAATGTTTGGCAAATAAGGTCCTAAAGTCTCATCTGACCTAAGGACATGCCAATGTCTTTTTAAAATACCTTCTAGTTTTTTATTGTCAACATTAAATTGAGTGATAAATGGAATATTTAAGACCTCCACATTAACACAAATATCCTTAGTTATATTAGTGTTATTATCCTCATTCTTTATTATATCTTTCTTCATCAGTAAATTGGCTCTATCTATCTTTAAGGCCTCCGATCTACTTGATTCTATTAGGTCAGGGTTATAACCCTTTTGTAGAAATGTATTAACTAAAACATTTGATTGATCAATAAAATCTATCTCTCTTGTACAATTCTTCCTAATGCGTAAAAATTGGCTTTTCGGAATATTCATTTTCCATCTCTCTAGATGGCAACTTTCAGCATGAATGTAGCCATTCGAATCTACTGGTTTAAAATAAGTTTTTGTTATTAATTTCTCATTTTCCACATATATATTAAGATCCAAGAAATTTATACTGGTATTACTGATCTCGTATGTGAACTTTAAATTCCTATCATTCACGTTCATTCTGGAGAAGAACCATTCCAGTTCTTCTTGAGTACCTCGCCATATAATTAAAATATTGTCAATATACCTCTTAAAGGAGACCAGATTTGCCCCTAAGTCAGTAGAGTCCAAAAAAATTAACTCCCATAGACCCATAAAAAGATTCGCGTAACTAGGGGCAAATCTGGTCCCCATAGCCGTGCCGCATTCTTGCAGATAATAATTACCATTGAAGTTAAAATAGTTGTGTGATAAAATAAATCTAAAACTATTAATAATAAAGTTCTTGTGTTCTATTAATAAACTGGGATCTTTATCTAGAAAAAAATTAGTGGCTGCTATGCCTAGATCATGTTTGATACAGGTGTATAATGCTGATACATCACAAGTGGCGAGGAGACAATCCTCCTCCCATTCAATGTTTTCTAGTATCCGAAGTACATCAGTTGAGTCTTTTAGATAACTAGGTAGGACTTTTACATAATCCTGGAGATATAGATCTATATACTCCGACAGATTAGCAGTAATTGAGTTGATACCGGAAACTTGTGGTCTTCCGGGCGGGTTAAGATTATCCTTATGGATTTTTGGTAAACAATACATAAGTGGAATCTTAGGATCTTTGGGAAGCAAATAACCCATTTCTTTATCATTTAAGATACCTAATTCCTTTGCTTCTATTAGAAGTTTGGTCAGCTCGTTTAGAAAGTCTCTAGTTGGATCTTTTGTTAAAATTCAATATGTATCCTTATCATTTAGGAGTTGGTAACACATGTCTAAATATTTATCTTTGTCCATTAGGACAATCCCTCCTCCTTTGTCTGCTGGTTTTACCACCACCAAATTGTTATCCTCTAGTTCTTTAATCTCAGATAGTTGAGCCTTAGTCAGATTTGATCTTCTAATTTTACTTCCATCTATGTTTAAATTCTGTATATCATGCGTGACCAATTTTTCAAAAGTTTCAATTGACCCACCTTTAATGTATTTAGGATAGAAGCGAGATTTATCTCTTAAATTAGTGTGTTTGAATGATGATACATTACTTGTTTCTACTTTCACATTAGTACATCTCTCAGAGGGATTGCGAAGAAAGCATTTCTTTACTGTCAAGTTTCTTATAAATTTGTGTGCATCAATGAACGCATTGAATTTGTTGATTCTTTGTGTTGGTGCAAAGGACAATCCCCTATTCAGTACTTCCTTTTGTTTGGTTGTAAGTTCAACTTTGCTCAAATTAAAAATACTACTATTTTCTTCAACTATATTCTTTTTGTTTTGACGTTTCTGTGATCCACTTCCTCTTCCTCCCCGTTTTCGGATGCCCTTCTTTTTCTTTGATTTATAAGGGGGGAGTTTGGATTGTCCCCTCTCCAATTTAGCTCTCTCTCTAAAAAATGACTATTAGAATTCCCTTGATTGCTTGTACTGGGTGTTGGGTTATTTTGGGTGTAATTTATCTCAGGGAAAGTGAGGGGTTGGAACCTATTTTTTGTAGTGAACTCCCTTGGAGACTCAACATTTCTATATTCTCTATTACCTAGGCCGTAATCCGGCCTTGTTTTCCATCTATTGTCATTATATGACTCATTATGCTGTCCCCAGGGTCTATCCTGTTCATGTTGTTGGTTATTTTTGTTATATCTCCAACTATTATCAGATTGTCTATTATACCTCCAATTTTGGTTCCATATGGGACCCCTATTCCACTCTCTATCCTCATATTGATGGTGTCTATTGCCTGAAAAGTGATGATCATAATGTCTATTATATGATGAGTTTCTATTCATATAATTGGAATGTCTATATCCTACTTGCTTTAAGTCTACTGGTTTAGTTTGTGTTTTTAATTGATAATTACCCTTGGGATAGTGATTCTCTCTACTTTTATTTGACTGTGTTTGTTTATTGTTCATTTGTCTTTTATTATTACTATGATTATTTGATGTTTGTTTTAACTTGATAGATTGAGAAGGTACTGCCAAATGGGTCATATGTACTGTTTTCCCAGAGTTTATTTCTAATTTATCTGTTTTTTTAGGGCTTAAATTTCTGTTGTGTCTCCAAGTGTGTGTGATATAACAATCACTATTGGGCTCATTTTCATAGGTTGCATAATCGTCTCTATCCCTTTTTAATTTTTTGCATTTATTCATGAGGATCTCTTCTCTATTATTACATAGACGTGTTTTTATCTCTTGTTCCATATTTTTAAATTCTTTACTTGTTTTAAAAGGAATTAGTTTAGTGTCTAAATTATTTATTTT
This sequence comes from Bombina bombina, assembly GCF_027579735.1. Classification (NCBI taxonomy): domain Eukaryota; kingdom Metazoa; phylum Chordata; class Amphibia; order Anura; family Bombinatoridae; genus Bombina; species Bombina bombina. The sequence continues at coordinate 241,639 of NW_026511860.1, forward strand.
ACAATTGATGTCCTCTAATAATTTATTTCTAAACTCCTTTATCAATTTCATCAGTTTGATCGATGCTTCCTCAAGGATATTCCTCCACTTAGTTTTAAATTCAGTATCATCACTCTTGAATGCACATTCTTTTTTAAATCTAAGACCCCTAGGTACTTTTTCTTCCCTTATATATATATATATCAAAAAATGCACAATCCAACTTATATTTCATTTCTAGTCTTAAATAGTGTTCTAATTCTACCATCATAGATTCCAGGGTCTCTACATTCAACCATCCATTATTAACCCTATCCTGAATGTTAGTCAAAATATCTTTATAAAAATCATTTCTCATATCAGATAAAATGGAATCTCTATCCATAATGGCCGCTAGCAATCACAAAGAGGGAGGAAAAGAGTGCTAAAATTATAGAATATAGTGACCAGCGCCAATAAATATAAATACTCAAACTCCAACTAAAAAATAGGACACCCTCTAAAGACCTATGATAGAAACCAACAGATAAATAAAAATACTAGGAAGCGCTCAAAAAAAGCTAAAGAGTATAGTAAATTCAGAACAATAAAAAACAGAACAATAAAAAACTAATTTAAAATGAGGATAATAACAATAATATAACTAAGGATATTTGTGTTAATGTGGAGGTCTTAAATATTCCATTTATCACTCAATTTAATGTTGACAATAAAAAACTAGAAGGTATTTTAAAAAGACATTGGCATGTCCTTAGGTCAGATGAGACTTTAGGACCTTATTTGCCAAACATTCCGAAAGTTGTGTATAGAAAATGTAGGAATCTTAAAACTAGATTGGCCCCAACTGATTTGAAAACCATAAGACAGTATAAAAATAGAAACCAAGATCTAAAGGGAAATAAAATTACAGGTTTTTTCCCTTGTTTGAGCTGTAAAGCGTGCAAAAATTCAAAAAAGAATAAAACTTTTAAATCAAATGTTACTAATAAAGAATATAAGATTAAGGATTTGTATAGATGCACAGATTCCAATGTCGTTTATCTATTAGAATGCGTATGTGGGGCCCAGTATATTGGAGAATCCACAAGGGCTGTAAAAGACAGGATTAGGGAACATATCAATTCCATTGAAAATATGGATTTAGAAAGAAATAGAGCATTGCCTGTCCCCAAACATTTTAAAAAGTGTAACAATGGGAATATAAAACATCTCTCTTACACTGTAATAGACAAGGTGAAACCAAACTGGAGGGGTTCTAATACACAAAAAGAGATCCTTAAATTAGAAGCGAAATGTACTTTCGAATTAAAAACCCTTACACTACAAGGTTTAAATATAGATTTTGACTTAGGATGTTTTTTATAATGGCATTTTTTAGTTTTTAGTATTAAGTTTTAGTAGTTCCCTCTGGGTCTATCTTTGCTATGAAATTATTCTTAATTAATATTCTTAACTATCATATATTTATTATTGAATCTTTTAGTTAGACCCTAACAGATAGCACAGTTGTTAGGGAGTCTGCTTTAGACACAATAGGTCCGAGGTTTGAATCTTGGACATTTCTGAGTATTTTTTTTGAGTATATATTTTCGGATTTTTGAATATTTTGAATATATTAAATATGCTAATTTTAAATATACCGCTCTGAGGAAAGGGCTCTTAAATTTAAATACTGAGGCAGATTAATTCTAAAGACACAGGTAGATGAATTCTGGTTTATATATTGATTATAAATATTTCAAATATTCCAAATACCCTAGTTGAAAGAAGTATAGCCTAGTGATTAGAGCTATATTTTGGGGACTCAAAGGTCCCGGGTTCGCCTCACGTAATGTTTGTAGTAGTTTTCACTTTTTTACGTATCTTTCTTAAAGTATTCATTTTGCTAAAATAATCATCCACCCCTATATGGAAAGATGGGGTAGTGGTATGGTATATTGTTTTTGGATATCAAAGGTTTTTTGGATATCAAAGGTCGTTGGTTTGATTCCCATCAGGCGTCATTTTTTAAGAATATTTTTAAATAAAAGATTCTTATAAAATAATTTTACATATTTATTATACTTTAAGTCTTTTGTATTAATGTATGATGCCAGTGTGAAGATGCCGGATTTTATTATATATATGTATTATACTTACTGTTCTGTTTTTAATGTTTTTTTTCTGTTTATTATTTTCTTAATAAATTACCCTTGGTTTAATGTTATAATCATATGGATTTTTGTATTAGATGTTTTCACTTGATATTTTATATTGAGGTATATATGCGTATTTGCACTCTGTTTAAACATCAGGTTTAACGATCAGGTGGAAGTTAAAAACGATGTTTAAAAATCAGGTGGAAGTTAATTAATTAGATCAGGTGTCAGTTCTGTGTTTAAAAGGAAGCAAACTGTCATCTTTCATTAGAGCTTGAGAAAGAACCTTTGGTTTTGAAACACGTTGCTCTTTAATTTTAGCTCCAGCACGGGAGCTTTTTGATTTTCATGCGAATAAACCCTCTTCTGGTGAGAACGGCAGTATTGGCCCTTTTAAGAAAAGGTCTTGGAAGTTTAGTTTTGCTGGATCAATACTAAACCTGTAACACAATATCACACACACATTGTCACACACTGAGACACATTATCACACACACAATATCACACACTGAGACACAATATCACACACTGAGACACATTATCACACACACAATATCACACACTGAGACACAATATCACACACACAATATCACACACTGAGACACAATATCACACACACAATATCATACACTGAGACACAATATCACACACACATTGTCACACACTGAGACACATTATCACACACACAATATCACACACTGAGACACAATATCACACACACAATATCATACACTGAGACACAATATCACACACACAATGTCACACACTGAGACACATTATCACACACACAATATCACACACTGAGACACAATATCACACACACAATATCACACACTGAGACACAATATCACACACACAATATCATACACTGAGACACAATATCACACACACATTGTCACACACTGAGACACATTATCACACATACAATATCACACACTGAGACACAATATCACACGCACAATGTCACACACTGAGACACAATATCACACACACAGTGTCACATACTGAGACACATTATCACACACACAGTGTCACACACTGAGACACAGTATCACACACACGTCACACACTGAGACACAATATCACACACACAGTGTCACACACTGAGACACAATATCACACACACAGTGTCACACACTGAGACACAATATCACACACACGTCACACACTGAGACACAATATCACACACACAATGTCACACACTGAGACACAATATCACACACACAGTGTCACACACTGAGATACATTATCACACACACAATATCACACACTGAGACACAATATCACACACAATGTCACACACTGAGACACAATATCACACACTGAGACACAATATCACACACACAGTGTCACACACTGAGACACATTATCACACACACAATATCACACACTGAGACACAATATCACACACACAATGTCACACACTGAGACACAATATCACACACACAGTGTCACACACTGAGACACAATATCACACACACAGTGTCACACACTGAGATACATTATCACACACACAATATCACACACTGAGACACAATATCACACACAATGTCACACACTGAGACACAATATCACACACTGAGACACAATATCACACACACAGTGTCACACACTAAGACACATTATCACACACACAATATCACACACTGAGACACAATATCACACACACAATGTCACACACTGAGACACAATACCACACACACACAATGTCACACATTGAGACACAATATCACACACACGTCACACACTGAGACACAATATCACACACACAATGTCACACATTGAGACACAATATCACACACATGTCACACATTGAGACACAATACCACACACACAATATCACACATTGAGACACAATATCACACAGACATCACACAATGAGACACAATATCACACACACATCACACACTGAGACACAATACCACACACACAATGTCACACATTGAGACACAATATCACACACACATCACACATTGAGACACAATACCACACACACAATATCACACATTGAGACACAATACCACACACACAATATCAAACATTGAGACACAATATCACACACACAATGTCACACATTGAGACACAATACCACACACACAATATCACACATTGAGACACAATATCACACACACGTCACACACTGAGACACAATATCACACACACGTCACACACTGAGACACAATATCACACAATGTCACACACTGAGACACAATATCACACACACGTCACACACTGAGACACAATATCACACACACGTCACACACTGAGACACAATATCACACAATATCACACATTGAGACACAATATCACACACACAATGTCACACACTGAGACACAATATCACACACACGTCACACACTGAGACACAATATCACACACTGAAACACAATATCACACACACAATGTCACACACTGAGACATAATACCACACACACTCAATGTCACACATTGAGACACAATATCACACACACAATGTCACACATTGAGACACAATACCACACATTGAGACACAATATCACACACACAGTGTCACACACTGAGACACAATATCACACACACAATATCACACACTGAGACACAATATCACACACACAATGTCACACACTGAGACACAATATCACACACTGAAGCACAATATCACACACACAATGTCACACACTGAGACACAATATCACACACACGTCACACACTGAGACACAATACCACACACACAATGTCACACACTGAGACACAATATCACACACACGTCACACACTGAGACACAATATCACACACTGAGACACAATATCACACACACAATGTCACACACTGAAACACAATATCACACACACAATGTCACACACTGAGACATAATACCACACACACACAATGTCACACATTGAGACACAATATCACACACACGTCACACACTGAGACACAATATCACACACACACAATGTCACACATTGAGACACAATATCACACACACGTCACACACTGAGACACAATATCACACACTGAGACACAATATCACACACACACGTCACACACTGAGACACAATATCACACACACAATATCACACACTGAGACACAATATCACACACACACGTCACACACTGAGACACAATATCACACACACAATGTCACACACTGAGACACAATATCACACACACGTCACACACTGAGACACAATATCACACACTGAAACACAATATCACACACACAATGTCACACACTGAGACATAATACCACACACACACAATGTCACACATTGAGACACAATATCACACACACGTCACACACTGAGACACAATATCACACACTGAGACACAATATCACACACACAATGTCACACACTGAAACACAATATCACACACACAATATCACACACTGAGACATAATACCACACACACACAATATCACACACTGAAACACAATATCACACACACAATATCACACACTGAGACACAATATCACACACACAATATCACACACTGAGACACAATATCACACACACAATGTCACACATTGAGACACAATATCACACACACACGTCACACACTGAGACACAATATCACACACTGAGACACAATATCACACACACAATGTCACACACTGAAACACAATATCACACACACAATATCACACACTGAGACATAATACCACACACACACAATATCACACACTGAAACACAATATCACACACACAATATCACACACTGAGACACAATATCACACACACAATATCACACACTGAAACACAATATCACACACACAATGTCACACATTGAGACACAATATCACACACACGTCACACACTGAGACACAATATCACACACACAATGTCACACACTGAGACACAATACCACACACACAATGTCACACATTGAGACACAATATCACACACACAATGTCACACACTGAGACACAATATCACACACACAATATCACACACTGAGACACAATATCACACACACAATATCACACACTGAAACACAATATCACACACACAATGTCACACATTGAGACACAATATCACACACACGTCACACACTGAGACACAATATCACACACACAATGTCACACACTGAGACACAATACCACACACACAATGTCACACATTGAGACACAATATCACACACACAATGTCACACACTGAGACACAATATCACACACACAATGTCACACACTGAGACACAATATCACACACACAATGTCACACACTGAGACACAATATCACACACGCAATGTCACACACTGAGACACAATATCACACACACAATGTCACACACTGAGACACAATATCACACACGCAATGTCACACACTGAGACACAATATCACACACACAATGTCACACACTGAGACACAATATTCCATTAGCTGGAGCTGTCCTGGCGGCTATGACAGATAATTAGCACTTGAGATGGTTTGAGCTTCAGAGATTAAACATGAGAAAGTGTCAGAGAAGCTGAGTGGTATAACACGCGTCACTTTATTTACTTGTATTTGCCTAATTATCTCAGGAGAACACGTCATCCCTCCTGACCTGCTCCCTGTACTCACTCTTATTCCTGGCAGGAAATTGAATTTTCCTTTTAACTCCCAGGACGCCAATGCTGTCTTTATGTTTCTATATATTGTCAACCTCACGCAGTTCTGCTGATAGTGACCAGGATTTAGTCGCCTCAGCAGCAGAGAAACCGAACACAAAATGCTCAAGTAACAAGGAAAATTTTGGTGCTTACAACAGTTGTGAAAATTAATCATTTTTCCTGCTTTGTGAACATTTCCCAGTGCTTGAATTTGTCTTCTAATCCAACCTCAGCTGAGATGGTCAAATCCATTAGACGTTCTGATATTTCCTAGCTATATTTTGTGTAACCTCAAAGTCATTATTAGCATCAGAAATGCATGGTCTGAGAAACATATAACCCAATGGGGTTAAATGTTCTTATCATTGTCATATGGACAATAAAGAAAAAATAATGATCCCCCTTCCCTCTAGAAAAGACCACTGTAATGCCCAGACTAACTGACCCATACATGCCAGGTTAGCACACTGTAATGCCCAGACTAACTGACCCATACATGCCAGGTTAGCACACTGTAATGCCCAGACTAACTGACCCATACATGCCAGGTTAGCACACTGTAATGCCCAGACTAACTGACCCATACATGCCAGGTTAGCACACTGTAATGCCCAGACTAACTGACCCATACATGCCAGGTTAGCACACTGTAATGCCCAGACTAACGAAAACCTGGCAGGGCAGCACACTGTAATCTCCACTCTAACTGACCCCTACCTGCGAGGGAGGCACACTGTAATCCCCCCTCTAACCAACCCCCAACCTGCGAGGGCAGCACACTGTAATCCCCCCTCTAACTAACCCCCTACCTGCGAGGGCAGCACACTGTAATCCCCCCTCTAACTAACCCCCTACCTGCGAGGGCAGCACACTGTAATCCCCACTCTAACTAACCCCCTACCTGCAAGGGCAGCACGCTGTAATCCCCACTCTAACCCCTACCTGCAAGGGCAGCACACTGTAATCACCACTCTAACCCCTACCTGCAAGGGCAGCACACTGTAATCCCCACTCTAACCCCTACCTGCAAGGGCAGCACACTGTAATCCCCACTCTAACCCCTACCTGCAAGGGCAGCACACTGTAATCCCCACTCTATCTAACCCCTACCTGCAAGGGCAGCACACTGTAATCCCCACTCTAACTAACCCCTACCTGCAAGGGCAGCACACTGTAATCCCCCCTCTAACCAACCCCCAAACTGCGAGGGCAGCACACTGTAATCCCCCCTCTAACTAACCCCTACCTGCGAGGGCAACACACTGTAATCCCCACTCTAACTAAACTGTACCTGCAAGGGCAGCACACTGTAATCCCCACTCTAACCCCATACCTGCCAGGGCAGCACACTGTAATCCCCACTCTAACTAACCCCCGACCTGCAAGGGCAGCACACTGTAATCCCCACTCTAACTAACCCCTACCTGCAAGGGCAACACACTGTAATCCCCACTCTATCTAACCCCTACCTGCAAGGGCAGCACACTGTAATCCCCCCTCTAACCAACCCCCAAACTGCGAGGGCAGCACACTGTAATCCCCCCTCTAACTAACCCCCAACCTGCGAGGGCAACACACTGTAATCCCCACTCTAACTAAACTGTACCTGCAAGGGCAGCACACTGTAATCCCCACTCTAACCCCATACCTGCCAGGGCAGCACACTGTAATCCCCACTCTAACTAACCCCCGACCTGCAAGGGCAGCACACTGTAATCCCCACTCTAACTAACCCCTACCTGCAAGGGCAACACACTGTAATCCCCACTCTAACTAACCCCCAACCTGTGAGGGCAGCACACTGTAATCCCCACTCTAACTAACCCCCTACCTGCGAGGGCAGCACACTGTAATTCCCACTCTAACTAACCCCATACCTAAAAGGGCAGCACATTGTAATCTCCACTCTAACTAACCCCCTACCTGCGAGGGCAGCACACTGTAATCCCCACTCTAACTAACCCCCTACCTGCAAGGGCAGCACACTGTAATCCCTACTCTAACTAACCCCTACCTGCAAGGGCAGCACACTGTAATCCGTACTCTAACTAACCCCTACCTGCAAGGGCAGCACACTGTAATCCCCACTCTAACTAACCCCTACCTGTGAGGGCAGCACATTGTAATCCCTACTCTAACTAACCCCTACCTGCAAGGGCAGCACACTGTAATCCCCACTCTAACTAACCCCCTACCTGCGAGGGCAGCACACTGTAATCCCCCCTCTAACTAACCCCCTACCTGCCAGGACAGCACACTGTAATCCCCACTCTAACCCCATACCTGCCGGGGCAGCACACTGTAATCCCAACTCTAACTAACCCCCTACCTGCCAGGGCAGCACACTGTAATCCCCACTCTAACTAACCCCCTACCTGCAAGGGCAGCACACTGTAATCCCAACTCTAACTAACCCCCTACCTGCAAGGGCAGCACACTGTAATCCCCACTCTAACTAACCCCTTACCTGCAAGGGCAGCACACTGTAATCCCCACTCTAACTAACCCCCTACCTGCAAGGGCAGCACACTGTAATCCCAACGCTAACTAACCTCTACCTGCAAGGGCAGCACACTGTAATCCCCACTCTAACTAACCCCTACCTGCAAGGGCAGCACACTGTAATCCCCACTCTAACTAACCCCTACCTGCAAGGGCAGCACACTGTAATCCCCACTCTAACTAACCCCTACCTGCAAGGGCAGCACACTGAAATCCCCACTCTAACTAACCCCCTACCTGCGAGGGCAGCACACTGTAATCCCCCCTCTAACCAACCTCCAACCTGCGAGGGCAGCACACTGTAATCCCCCCTCTAACTAACCCCCAACCTGCGAGGGCAGCACACTGTAATCCCCACTCTAACTAACCCCCTACCTGCAAGGGCAGCACACTGTAATCCCCACTCTAACTAACCCCATACCTACAAGGGCAGCACACTGTAATCCCCACTCTAACTAACCCCCAACCTGTGAGGGCAGCACACTGTAATCCCCACTCTAACTAACCTCCTACCTGCAAGGGCAGCACACTGTAATCCCCACTCTAACTAACCCCTACCTGCAAGGGCAGCACACTGTAATCCCCACTCTAACTAACCCCTACCTGCAAGGGCAGCACACTGTAATCCCCACTCTAACTAACCCCTACCTGTGAGGACAGCACATTGTAATCCCCATTCTAACTAACCCCCTACCTGTGAGGACAGCACATTGTAATCCCCACTCTAACTAACCCCCTACCTGCGAGGACAGCACATTGTAATCCCCATTCTAACTAACCCCCTACCTGTGAGGACAGCACATTGTAATCCCCACTCGAACTAACCCCTACCTGTGAGGACAGCACATTGTAATCCCCACTCTAACTAACCCCCTACCTGTGAGGACAGCACATTGTAATCCCCACTCTAACTAACCCCTACCTGTGAGGACAGCACATTGTAATCCCCACTCTAACTAACCCCTACCCGCAAGGGCAGCACACTGTAATCCCCACTCTAACTAACCCCTACCTGTGAGGACAGCACATTGTAATCCCCACTCGAACTAACCCCTACCTGTGAGGACAGCACATTGTAATCCCCACTCTAACTAACCCCTACCTGTGAGGACAGCACATTGTAATCCCCACTCTAACTAACCCCTACCCGCAAGGGCAGCACACTGTAATCCCCACTCTAACTAACCCCTACCTGGGAGAGCAGAACAATGTAATCCCAACTCTAACTAACCCCCTACCTGCGATGGCAGAAGACTAATCCCCACTCTAACTAACCACTAGCTGAGAGGGCACAACAATGTAATCCCCACTCTAACTAACCCCTACCTGGGAGGGCAGAAGACTAATCCCCACTCTAACTAACCACTAGCTGAGAGGGCACAACAATGTAATCCCCACTCTAACTAACCCCCTACCTGCAAGGGCAGCACACTGTAATCCCCACTCTAACTAACCTCGACCTGCAAGGGCAGCACATTGTAATCCCCACTCTAACTAACCCCTACCTGGGAGGGCAGAAGACTAATCCCCACTCTAACTAACCACTAGCTGAGAGGGCACAACAATGTAATCCCCACTCTAACTAACCCCCTACCTGCAAGGGCAGCACACTGTAATCCCCACTCTAACTAACCTCTACCTGCAAGGGCAGCACATTGTAATCCCCACTCTAACTAACCCCTACCTGCAAGAGCAGCACACTGTAATCCCCACTCTAACTAACCCCTACCTGCCAGGGCAGCACACTGTAATCCCCACTCTATCTAACCCTATACCTGCCAGGGCAGCACACTATAAGCCCCACTCTAACTAACCCCATACCTGCAAGGGCAGCACACTGTAATCCCCACTCTATCTAACCCCATACCTGCCAGGGCAGCACACTGTAATCCCCACTCTAACCAACCCCCTACCTGCAAGGGCAGAACACTGTAATCCCCACTCTAACTAACCCCCTACCTGCAAGGGCAACACACTGTAATCCCCCCTCTAACCCCCTACCTGCAAGGGCAGCACACTGTAATCGCAACTCTAACTAACCCCCTACCTGCGAGGGCAGCACACTGTAATCCCCACTCTAACTAACCCCTACCTGCAAGGGCAGCACACTGTAATCCCCACTCTAACTAACCCCATACCTACAAGGGCAGCACACTGTAAGCCCCACTCTAACTAACCCCATACCTGCGAGGGCAGCACACTGTAATCCCCACTCTAACTGACCCCCTACCTGAAAGGACAGCGCACTGTAATCCCCACTCTAAGTAACCCCTACCTGCAAGGGCAGCACACTGTAATCCCCACTCTAACTAACCCCCTACCTGCAAGGGCAGCACACTGTAATCCCCACTCTAACTAACCCCTACCTGCGAGGGCAGCACACTGTAATCCCCACTCTAACCCCTACCTGCAAGGGCAGCACACTGTAATCCCAACTCTAACTAACCCCATACCTGCAAGGGTAGCACACTGTAATCCCAACTCTAACTAACCCCTACCTGCAAGGGCAGCACACTGTAATCCCAACTCTAACTAACCCCTACCTGGGAGGGCAGAAGACTAATCCCAACTCTAGCTAACCCCTACCTGGGAGAGCAGAACAATGTAATCCCCACTCTAACTAACCCCTACCTGGGAGAGCAGAACAATGTAATCCCCACTCTAACTAACCCCTACCTGGGAGAGCAGAACAATGTTATCCCCACTCTAACTAACCACTACCTGCGAAGGCAGAACAATGTAATCCCCACTCTAACTAACCCCTACCTGGGAGGGCAGAACAATGTAATCCCCACTTTAACTAACCCCTACCTGGGAGAGCAGAACAATGTAATCCCCACTCTAACAAACCCCTACCTGCGAGGGCAGAAAAATGTAGTCCCAACTCTAACTAACCCCTACCTGCGAGGGCAGAACAATGTAATCCCCACTGTAACTAACCCCCTACCTGGAAGAGCAGAACAATGTAATCCCCACTCTAACTAACCCCTACCTGGAAGAGCAGAACAATGTAATCCCCACTCTAACTAACCCCTACCTGCGAGGGCAGAACAATGTAATCCCCACTCTAACTAACCCCTACCTGGGAGAGCAGAACAATGTTATCCCCACTCTAACTAACCACTACCTGCGAAGGCAGAAGACTAATCCCAACTCTAACTAACCCCTACATGTGAGGGCAGAAGACTAATCCCCACTCTAACTAACCCCTACCTGCGAGGGCAGAAGACTAATCCCCACTCTAACTAACCACTACCTGCGAAAGCAGAAGACTAATCCCAACTCTAACTAACCCCTACATGTGAGGGCAGAAGACTAATCCCCACTCTAACTAACCCCTACCTGCGAGGGCAGAAGACTAATCCCCACTCTAACTAACCCCTACCTGGGAGGGCAGAACAACGTAATCCCCACTTTAACTAACCCCTACCTGCGAGGGCAGAAGACTAATCCCCACTCTAACTAACCCCTACCTGGGAGGGCAGAACAATGTAATCCCCACTCTAACTAACCCCTACCTGGGAGGGCAGAACAATGTAATCCCCACTTTAACTAACCCCTACCTGCGAGGGCAGAAGACTAATCCCCACTCTAACTAACCCCTACCTGGGAGGGCAAAACAATGTAATCCCCACTTTAACTAACCCCTACCTGCGAGGGCAGAAGACTAATCCCCACTCTAACTAACCCCTACCTGGGAGGGCAGAACAATGTAATCCCCACTCTAACTAACCCCTACCTGGGAGGGCAGAACAATTTAATCCCCACTTTAACTAACCCATACCTGCGAGGGCAGAAGACTAATCCCCACTCTAACTAACCCCTACCTGGGAGGGCAGAACAATGTAATCCCCACTCTAACTAACCCCTACCTGGGAGGGCAGAACAATGTAATCCCCACTTTAACTAACCCCTACCTGCGAGGGCAGAAGACTAATCCCCACTCTAACTAACCCCTACCTGCAAGGGCAGAAGACTAATCCCCACTCTAACTAACCCCTACCTGCGAGGGCAAAACACTGTAATCCCCACTCTAACCCCTACCTGAGAGGGCAGAACAATGTAATCCCCACTCTAACTAACCCCTACCTGCGAGGGCAGAAGACTAATCCCCACTCTAACTAACCCCTACCTGGGAGAGCAGAACAATGTAATCCCCACTTTAACTAACCCCTACCTGCGAGGGCAGAAGACTAATCCCCACTCTAACTAACCCCTACCTGGGAGGGCAGAACAATGTAATCCCCACTCTAACTAACCCCTACCTGGGAGAACAGAACAATGTAATCCCCACTTTAACTAACCCCTACCTGGGAGAGCAGAACAATGTAATCCCCACTTTAACTAACCCCTACCTGCGAGGGCAGAAGACTAATCCCCACTCTAACTAACCCCTACCTGGGAGGGCAGAACAATTTAATCCCCACTCTAACTAACCCCTACCTGGGAGAGCAGAACAATGTAATCCCCACTCTAACAAACCCCTACCTGGGAGAGCAGAAAAATGAAATCCCCACTTTAACTAACCCCTACCTGGGAGGGCAGAAGACTAATCCCGACTCTAACTAACCCCTACCTGTGAGGGCAGAAGACTAATCCCGACTCTAACTAACCCCTACCTGCGAGGGCAGAAGACTAATCCCCACTCTAACTAACCCCTACCTGTGAGGGCAGAAGACTAATCCCGACTCTAACTAACCCATACCTGCGAGGGCAGCACACTGTAATCCCCACTCTAACTAACCCCATACCTGCGAGGGCAGCACACTGTAATCCCCACTCTAACCTCTACCTGCGAGGGCAGCACTGTAATCCCCACTCTAACTAACCCCTACCTGCGAGGGCAGAACACTGTAATCCCCACTCTAACCCCTACCTGGGAGAGCAGAACAATGTTATCCCCACTCTAACTAACCCTACCTGGGAGAGCAGAACACTGTAATCCCCACTCTAACTAACCCCCTACCTGCGAGGGCAGCACACTGTAATCCCCACTCTAACTAACCCCCTACCTGCGAGGGCAGCACACTGTAATCCCCACTCTAACCCCTACCTGGGAGAGCAGCACACTGTAATCCCCACTCCAACTAACCCTACCTGGGAGAGCAGAACACTGTAATCCCCACTCTAACTAACCCCTACCTGCGAGGGCAGCACACTGTAATCCGCACTCTAACTAACCCCCTACCTGCGAGGGCAGCACACTGTAATCCCCACTCTAACTAACCCCCTACCTGCAAGGGCAGCACACTGTAATCCCCACTCTAACTAACCACTACCTGTGAAGGCAGAAGACTAATCCCCACTCTAACTAACCACTACCTGCGAAGGCAGAAGACTAATCCCAACTCTAACTAACCCCTACATGTGAGGGCAGAAGACTAATCCCCACTCTAACTAACCCCTACCTGGGAGGGCAGAAGACTAATCCCAACTCTAACTAACCCCTACCTGCGAGGGCAGAAGACTAATCCCAACTCTAACTAACCCCTACCTGCGAGGGCAGAAGACTAATCCCAACTCTAACTAACCCCTACCTGCGAGGGCAGAAGACTAATCCCAACTCTAACTAACCCCTACCTGCTAGGGCAGAAGACTAATCCCAACTCTAACTAACCCCTACCTGCGAGGGCAGAAGACTAATCCCAACTCTAACTAACCACTACCTGCGAGGGCAGAAGACTAATCCCAACTCTAACTAACCCCTACCTGCGAGGGCAGAAGACTAATCCCAACTCTAACTAACCCCTACCTGCGAGGGCAGAAGACTAATCCCAACTCTAACTAACCCCTACCTGCTAGGGCAGAAGACTAATCCCAACTCTAACTAACCCCTACCTGCGAGGGCAGAAGACTAATCCCAACTCTAACTAACCCCTACCTGCGAGGGCAGAAGACTAATCCCAACTCTAACTAACCCCTACCTGCTAGGGCAGAAGACTTATCCCAACTCTAACTAACCCCTACCTGCGAGGGCAGAAGACTAATCCCAACTCTAACTAACCACTACCTGCGAGGGCAGAAGACTAATCCCAACTCTAACTAACCCCTACCTGCGAGGGCAGAAGACTAATCCCAACTCTAACTAACCCCTACCTGCGAGGGCAGAAGACTAATCCCAACTCTAACTAACCCCTACCTGTGAGGGCAGAAGAATAATCCCCACTCTAACTAACCCCTACCTGTGAGGGCAGAAGACTAATCCCCACTCTAACTAACCCCTACCTGTGAGGGCAGAAGAATAATCCCCACTCTAACTAATGATGCTTTGATGACATTCACAATATCACAGGTACAGCCTGGCTGCTCGTGGCTACAGAGCAGTAAGGTTATGGGGGGTATGGCTATGTCACTTTTCCCCTGTCTCTGTGCCCCTTATTATTTTCTATTTGAACTTAGGAATTCATTTACTGTGCGGTTTAGATATATCCATGTACATTATATCTGGTTACAAATATGTGATACAGTAAGACGAAGCACATAAATACACATCAGTATGTACTCACTGTCTTCATGAGTCTGCACTCTCTGAGGGGTACTTCGGGGCCCATCTCCTGGGGTGGTGAAACAAAGAATAGACGCAAAATATGCGGTGAATTTCTTCAGTCCTGTGATGTATCCACTATGAACACCATGAAAATCTGGAGCAACAGGAACTATTGTAACGACCATAGGTGCATCTACTGGCCACAACAAGAGCTGCAGAGAACAAAATTACTTTACCTGAGGAAAATCTGCAATACTAAAAAATAAATCGATGTGACTACTGTGATGCATGTTTGACATTGGCATATGCATATATGGTTAACTACGTTATATAAAGCATCTCACTATATTCAGCAAAATACACAATATAACTCTCTGCATGTACACAGCTGTCATCTGAAATACATAGCATATGTAGAGAGAGCGGTCACCTATCTGTGACACACACAGCACGTCTAAAGAGAGAGTGGTCACCTGTCTGTAAGTGACATACACAGCACGTCTAGAGAGAGAGCAGTCACCTGTCTGTAAGTGACATACACAGCACGTCTAAAGAGAGAGTGGTCACATGTCTGTAAGTGACATACACAGCACGTCTAGAGAGAGAGCGGTCACCTGTCTGTAAGTGACATACACAGCACGTCTAGAGAGAGAGCGGTCACCTGTCTGTAAGTGACATACACAGCACGTCTAGAGAGAGAGCGGTCACATGTCTGTAAGTGACATACACAGCACGTCTAGAGAGAGAGCGGTCACCTGTCTGTAAGTGACATACACAGCACGTCTAGAGAGAGAGCGGTCACCTGTCTGTAAGTGACATACACAGCACGTCTAAAGAGAGAGTGGTCACCTATCTGTAAGTGACACTCACAGCATGTCTAAAGAGAGAGTGGTCACCTGTCTGTAAGTGACAAACACAGCACGTCTAAAGAGAGAGTGGTCACCTATCTGTAAGTGACACTCACAGCATGTCTAAAGAGAGAGTGGTCACCTGTCTGTAAGTGACACACACAGCACGTCTAGAGAGAGAGCGGTCACCTGTCTGTAAGTGACACACACAGCACGTATAGAGAGAGAGCGGTCACCTGTCTGTAAGTGACATACACAGCACGTCTAGAGAGAGAGAGCGGTCACCTGTCTGTAAGTGACATACACAGCACGTCTAGAGAGAGAGCGGTCACCTGTCTGTAAGTGACATACACAGCACGTCTAGAGAGAGAGCGGTCACCTGTCTGTAAGTGACATACACAGCACGTCTAGAGAGAGAGCGGTCACCTGTCTGTAAGTGACATACACAGCACGTCTAGAGAGAGAGCGGTCACCTGTCTGTAAGTGACACACACAGCACGTCTAGAGAGAGAGCGGTCACCTGTCTGTAAGTGACATACACAGCACGTCTAGAGAGAGAGAGCGGTCACCTGTCTGTAAGTGACATACACAGCACGTCTAGAGAGAGAGAGCGGTCACCTGTCTGTAAGTGACACACACAGCACGTCTAGAGAGAGAGCGGTCATCTGTCTGTAAGTGACATACACAGCACGTCTAGAGAGAGAGCGGTCACATGTCTGTAAGTGACATACACAGCACGTCTAGAGAGAGAGCGGTCACCTGTCTGTAAGTGACATACACAGCACGTCTAGAGAGAGAGAGCGGTCACCTGTCTGTAAGTGACACACACAGCACGTCTAGAGAGAGAGCGGTCACCTGTCTGTAAGTGACACACACAGCACGTCTAGAGAGAGAGCAGTCACCTGTCTGTAAGTGACACACACAGCACGTCTAGAGAGAGAGAGCGGTCACCTGTCTGTAAGTGACATACACAGCACGTCTAGAGAGAGAGAGCAGTCACCTGTCTGTAAGTGACATACACAGCACGTCTAGAGAGAGAGAGCGGTCACCTGTCTGTAAGTGACACACACAGCACGTCTAGAGAGAGAGCGGTCACCTGTCTGTAAGTGACATACACAGCACGTCTAGAGAGAGAGCGGTCATCTGTCTGTAAGTGACATACACAGCACGTCTAGAGAGAGAGAGCGTTCACCTGTCTGTAAGTGACACACACAGCACGTCTAGAGAGAGAGCGGTCACCTGTCTGTAAGTGACATACACAGCACGTCTAGAGAGAGAGTGGTCACCTGTCTGTAAGTGACATACACAGCACGTCTAGAGAGAGAGCGGTCACCTGTCTGTAAGTGACATACACAGCACGTCTAGAGAGAGAGTGGTCACCTGTCTGTAAGTGACATACACAGCACGTCTAGAGAGAGAGCGGTCACCTGTCTGTAAGTGACATACACAGCACGTCTAGAGAGAGAGCGGTCACCTGTCTGTAAGTGACATACACAGCACGTCTAGAGAGAGAGTGGTCACCTGTCTGTAAGTGACATACACAGCACGTCTAGAGAGAGAGAGGTCACCTGTCTGTAAGTGACACACACAGCACGTCTAGAGAGAGAGCGGTCACCTGTCTGTAAGTGACATACACAGCACGTCTAGAGAGAGAGCGGTCACCTGTCTGTAAGTGACATACACAGCACGTCTAGAGAGAGAGCGGTCATCTGTCTGTAAGTGACATACACAGCACGTCTAGAGAGAGAGCGGTCATCTGTCTGTAAGTGACATACACAGCACGTGTAGAGAGAGAGAGCGGTCACCTGTCTGTAAGTGACACACACAGCACGTCTAGAGAGAGAGCAGTCACCTGTCTGTAAGTGACATACACAGCACGTCTAGAGAGAGAGAGCGTTCACCTGTCTGTAAGTGACACACACAGCACGTCTAGAGAGAGAGCGGTCACCTGTCTGTAAGTGACATACACAGCACGTCTAGAGAGAGAGTGGTCACCTGTCTGTAAGTGACATACACAGCACGTCTAGAGAGAGAGCGGTCACCTGTCTGTAAGTGACATACACAGCACGTCTAGAGAGAGAGTGGTCACCTGTCTGTAAGTGACATACACAGCACGTCTAGAGAGAGAGCGGTCACCTGTCTGTAAGTGACATACACAGCACGTCTAGAGAGAGAGCGGTCACCTGTCTGTAAGTGACATACACAGCACGTCTAGAGAGAGAGTGGTCACCTGTCTGTAAGTGACATACACAGCACGTCTAGAGAGAGAGAGGTCACCTGTCTGTAAGTGACACACACAGCACGTCTAGAGAGAGAGCGGTCACCTGTCTGTAAGTGACATACACAGCACGTCTAGAGAGAGAGTGGTCACCTGTCTGTAAGTGACATACACAGCACGTCTAGAGAGAGAGCGGTCACCTGTCTGTAAGTGACATACACAGCACGTCTAGAGAGAGGGTGGTCACCTGTCTGTAAGTGACACACACAGCACGTCTAGAGAGAGAGCGGTCACCTGTCTGTAAGTGACATACACAGCACGTCTAGAGAGAGAGCGGTCACCTGTCTGTAAGTGACACACACAGCACGTCTAGAGAGAGAGCGGTCACCTGTCTGTAAGTGACACACACAGCACGTCTAGAGAGAGAGCGGTCACCTGTCTGTAAGTGACATACACAGCACGTCTAGAGAGAGAGCGGTCACCTGTCTGTAAGTGACATACACAGCACGTCTAGAGAGAGAGCGGTCACCTGTCTGTGACACACACAGCACGTCTAGAGAGAGAGCGGTCACCTGTCTGTAAGTGACATACACAGCACGTCTAGAGAGAGAGTGGTCACCTGTCTGTAAGTGACATACACAGCACGTCTAGAGAGAGAGCGGTCACCTGTCTGTAAGTGACATACACAGCACGTCTAGAGAGAGAGTGGTCACCTGTCTGTAAGTGACATACACAGCACGTCTAGAGAGAGAGCGGTCACCTGTCTGTAAGTGACACACACAGCACGTCTAGAGAGAGAGCGGTCACCTGTCTGTAAGTGACACACACAGCACGTCTAGAGAGAGAGCAGTCACCTGTCTGTAAGTGACACACACAGCACGTCTAGAGAGAGTGGTCACCTGTCTGTAAGTGACATACACAGCACGTCTAGAGAGAGAGCGGTCACCTGTCTGTAAGTGACACACACAGCACGTCTAGAGAGAGAGCGGTCACCTGTCTGTAAGTGACACACACAGCACGTCTAGAGAGAGAGCAGTCACCTGTCTGTAAGTGACACACACAGCACGTCTAGAGAGAGCGGTCATCTGTCTGTAAGTGACATACACAGCACGTCTAGAGAGAGAGCGGTCACCTGTCTGTAAGTGACATACACAGCACGTCTAGAGAGAGAGCGGTCACCTGTCTGTAAGTGACACACACAGCACGTCTAGAGAGAGAGCGGTCACCTGTCTGTAAGTGACATACACAGCACGTCTAGAGAGAGAGCAGTCACCTGTCTGTAAGTGACACACACAGCACGTCTAGAGAGAGAGCAGTCACCTGTCTGTAAGTGACACACACAGCATGTCTAGAGAGAGAGCGGTCACCTGTCTGTAAGTGACACACACAGCACGTCTAGAGAGAGAGTGGTCACCTGTCTGTGACACACACAGCACGTCTAGAGAGAGAGCGGTCACCTGTCTGTAAGTGACACACACAGCACCTCTAGAGAGAGAGCGGTCACCTGTCTGTAAGTGACACACACAGCACGTCTAGAGAGAGAGCGGTCACCTGTCTGTAAGTGACACACACAGCACCTCTAGAGAGAGAGCGGTCACCTGTCTGTAAGTGACACACACAGCACGTCTAGAGAGAGAGCGGTCACCTGTCTGTAAGTGACACACACAGCACCTCTAGAGAGAGAGCGGTCACCTGTCTGTAAGTGACACACACAGCACGTCTAGAGAGAGAGCGGTCACCTGTCTGTAAGTGACATACACAGTGTGTCTAGAGAGAGAGCGGTCACCTGTCTGTAAGTGACACACACAGCACGTCTAGAGAGAGAGTGGTCACCTGTCTGTAAGTGACATACACAGCACGTCTAGAGAGAGAGCGGTCACCTGTCTGTAAGTGACATACACAGCACGTCTAGAGAGAGAGCGGTCACCTGTCTGTAAGTGACATACACAGCACGTCTAGAGAGAGAGTGGTCACCTGTCTGTAAGTGACATACACGGCACGTCTAGAGAGAGAGCGGTCACCTGTCTGTAAGTGACACACACAGCACGTCTAGAGAGAGAGCGGTCACCTGTCTGTAAGTGACATACACAGCACGTCTAGAGAGAGAGTGGTCACCTGTCTGTAAGTGACATACACAGCACGTCTAGAGAGAGAGCGGTCACCTGTCTGTAAGTGACATACACAGCACGTCTAGAGAGAGGGTGGTCACCTGTCTGTAAGTGACACACACAGCACGTCTAGAGAGAGAGCGGTCACCTGTCTGTAAGTGACATACACAGCACGTCTAGAGAGAGAGCGGTCACCTGTCTGTAAGTGACACACACAGCACGTCTAGAGAGAGAGAGCGGTCACCTGTCTGTAAGTGACACACACAGCACGTCTAGAGAGAGAGCGGTCACCTGTCTGTAAGTGACACACACAGCACGTCTAGAGAGAGAGCGGTCACCTGTCTGTAAGTGACATACACAGCACGTCTAGAGAGAGAGTGGTCACCTGTCTGTAAGTGACATACACAGCACGTCTAGAGAGAGAGCGGTCACCTGTCTGTAAGTGACATACACAGCACGTCTAGAGAGAGAGTGGTCACCTGTCTGTAAGTGACATACACAGCACGTCTAGAGAGAGAGCGGTCACCTGTCTGTAAGTGACATACACAGCACGTCTAGAGAGAGAGAGCGGTCACCTGTCTGTAAGTGACACACACAGCACGTCTAGAGAGAGAGCGGTCATCTGTCTGTAAGTGACACACACAGCAGGTCTAGAGAGAGAGCGGTCACCTGTCTGTAAGTGACATACACAGCACGTCTAGAGAGAGAGAACGGTCACCTGTCTGTAAGTGACACACACAGCATGTCTAGAGAGAGCGGTCATCTGTCTGTAAGTGACATACACAGCACGTGTAGAGAGAGAGCGGTCATCTGTCTGTAAGTGACACACACAGCACGTCTAGAGAGAGAGCGGTCACCTGTCTGTAAGTGACATACACAGCACGTCTAGAGAGAGAGCAGTCACCTGTCTGTAAGTGACACACACAGCACGTCTAGAGAGAGAGCAGTCACCTGTCTGTAAGTGACACACACAGCATGTCTAGAGAGAGAGCGGTCACCTGTCTGTAAGTGACACACACAGCACGTCTAGAGAGAGAGTGGTCACCTGTCTCTAAGTGACACACACAGCACGTCTAGAGAGAGAGCGGTCACCTGTCTGTAAGTGACACACACAGCACCTCTAGAGAGAGAGCGGTCACCTGTCTGTAAGTGACACACACAGCACGTCTAGAGAGAGAGCGGTCACCTGTCTGTAAGTGACACACACAGCACCTCTAGAGAGAGAGCGGTCACCTGTCTGTAAGTGACACACACAGCACGTCTAGAGAGAGAGCGGTCACCTGTCTGTAAGTGACACACACAGCACCTCTAGAGAGAGAGCGGTCACCTGTCTGTAAGTGACACACACAGCACGTCTAGAGAGAGAGCGGTCACCTGTCTGTAAGTGACATACACAGCACGTCTAGAGAGAGAGCGGTCACCTGTCTGTAAGTGACATACACAGCACGTCTAGAGAGAGAGCGGTCACCTGTCTGTAAGTGACATACACAGCACGTCTAGAGAGAGAGAGCGGTCACCTGTCTGTAAGTGACACACACAGCACGTCTAGAGAGAGAGCGGTCATCTGTCTGTAAGTGACACACACAGCACGTCTAGAGAGAGCGGTCACCTGTCTGTAAGTGACATACACAGCACGTCTAGAGAGAGAGCGGTCATCTGTCTGTAAGTGACACACACAGCACGTCTAGAGAGAGAGAGCGGTCACCTGTCTGTAAGTGACACACACAGCACGTCTAGAGAGAGCGGTCACCTGTCTGTAAGTGACATACACAGCACGTCTAGAGAGAGAGCGGTCACCTGTCTGTAAGTGACATACACAGCACGTCTAGAGAGAGAGCGGTCACCTGTCTGTAAGTGACATACACAGCACGTCTAGAGAGAGAGCGGTCACCTGTCTGTAAGTGACATACACAGCACGTCTAGAGAGAGAGCGGTCACCTGTCTGTAAGTGACATACACAGCACGTCTAGAGAGAGAGCGGTCACCTGTCTGTAAGTGACATACACAGCACGTCTAGAGAGAGAGCAGTCACCTGTCTGTAAGTGACACACACAGCACGTCTAGAGAGAGAGTGGTCACATGTCTGTAAGTGACATACACAGCACGTCTAGAGAGAGAGCGGTCACCTGTCTGTAAGTGACATACACAGCACGTCTAGAGAGAGAGAGCGGTCACCTGTCTGTAAGTGACACACACAGCACGTCTAGAGAGAGAGTGGTCACATGTCTGTAAGTGACATACACAGCACGTCTAGAGAGAGAGCGGTCACCTGTCTGTAAGTGACATACACAGCACGTCTAGAGAGAGAGCAGTCACCTGTCTGTAAGTGACATACACAGCACGTCTAGAGAGAGAGCGGTCACCTGTCTGTAAGTGACATACACAGCACGTCTAGAGAGAGAGCGGTCACCTGTCTGTGAGTGACATACACAGCACGTCTAGAGAGAGAGAGCGGTCACCTGTCTGTAAGTGACACACACAGCACGTCTAGAGAGAGAGCGGGTCACCTGTCTGTAAGTGACATACACAGCACGTCTAGAGAGAGAGAGCGGTCATCTGTCTGTAAGTGACACACACAGCACGTCTAGAGAGAGAGCGGTCATCTGTCTGTAAGTGACATGCACAGCACGTCTAGAGAGAGAGCGGTCACCTGTCTGTAAGTGACACACACAGCACGTCTAGAGAGAGAGCGGTCACCTGTCTGTAAGTGACACACACAGCACGTCTAGAGAGAGAGCGGTCACCTGTCTGTAAGTGACACACACAGCACGTCTAGAGAGAGAGCGGTCACCTGTCTGTAAGTGACATACACAGCACGTGTAGAGAGAGAGAGCGGTCACCTGTCTGTAAGTGACACACACAGCAGGTCTAGAGAGAGAGCGGTCACCTGTCTGTAAGTGACATACACAGCACGTCTAGAGAGAGAGAGCGGTCACCTGTCTGTAAGTGACACACACAGCATGTCTAGAGAGAGCGGTCATCTGTCTGTAAGTGACATACACAGCACGTGTAGAGAGAGAGCGGTCATCTGTCTGTAAGTGACACACACAGCACGTCTAGAGAGAGAGCGGTCACCTGTCTGTAAGTGACACACACAGCACGTCTAGAGAGAGAGCGGTCATCTGTCTGTAAGTGACACACACAGCACGTCTAGAGAGAGCGGTCACATGTCTGTAAGTGACACACACAGCACGTCTAGAGAGAGCGGTCATCTGTCTGTAAGTGACATACACAGCACGTCTAGAGAGAGAGCGGTCACATGTCTGTAAGTGACATACACAGCACGTCTAGAGAGAGAGCGGTCATCTGTCTGTAAGTGACATACACAGCACGTCTAGAGAGAGAGCGGTCACCTGTCTGTGACACACACAGCACGTCTAGAGAGAGAGAGCGGTCACCTGTCTGTAAGTGACACACACAGCACGTCTAGAGAGAGAGAGCGGTCACCTGTCTGTAAGTGACACATACAGCACGTCTAGAGAGAGAGAGCGGTCACCTGTCTGTAAGTGACACACACAGCACGTCTAGAGAGAGAGCGGTTATCTGTCTGTAAGTGACATACACAGCACGTCTAGAGAGAGAGCGGTCACCTGTCTGTAAGTGACACACACAGCACGTCTAGAGAGAGAGCAGTCACCTGTCTGTAAGTGACACACACAGCACGTCTAGAGAGAGAGCGGTCACCTGTCTGTAAGTGACACACACAGCACGTCTAGAGAGAGAGCGGTCACCTGTCTGTAAGTGACATACACAGCACGTCTAGAGAGAGAGCGGTCACCTGTCTGTAAGTGACATACACAGCACGTCTAGAGAGAAAGAGTGGTCACCTGTCTGTAAGTGATATACACAGCACGTCTAGAGAGAGAGAGCGGTCACCTGTCTGTAAGTGACACACACAGCACGTCTAGAGAGAGAGCGGTCACCTGTCTGTAAGTGACATACACAGCACGTCTAGAGAGAGAGCGGTCACCTGTCTGTAAGTGACACACACAGCATGTCTAGAGAGAGTGGGTCACCTGTCTGTAAGTGACACACACAGCACGTCTAGAGAGAGAGCGGTCACCTGTCTGTAAGTGACATACACAGCACGTCTAGAGAGAGAGCGGTCACCTGTCTGTAAGTGACACACACAGCACGTCTAGAGAGAGAGAGCGGTCACCTGTCTGTAAGTGACACACACAGCACGTCTAGAGAGAGAGCGGTCACCTGTCTGTAAGTGACATACACAGCACGTCTAGAGAGAGAGCGGTCACCTGTCTGTAAGTGACATACACAGCACGTCTAGAGAGAGAGCGGTCACCTGTCTGTAAGTGACACACACAGCACGTCTAGAGAGAGAGAGCGGTCACCTGTCTGTAAGTGACACACACAGCACGTCTAGAGAGAGAGAGCGGTCACCTGTCTGAAAGTGACACACACAGCACGTCTAGAGAGATAGAGCGGTCACCTGTCTGTAAGTGACACACACAGCACGTCTAGAGAGAGAGCGGTCATCTGTCTGTAAGTGACATACACAGCACGTCTAGAGAGAGAGAGCGGTCACCTGTCTGTAAGTGACACACACAGCATGTCTAGAGAGAGCGGTCATCTGTCTGTAAGTGACATACACAGCACGTGTAGAGAGAGAGCGGTCATCTGTCTGTAAGTGACACACACAGCACGTCTAGAGAGAGAGCGGTCATCTGTCTGTAAGTGACACACACAGCACGTCTAGAGAGAGCGGTCACATGTCTGTAAGTGACACACACAGCACGTCTAGAGAGAGCGGTCATCTGTCTGTAAGTGACATACACAGCACATCTAGAGAGAGAGCGGTCACATGTCTGTAAGTGACATACACAGCACGTCTAGAGAGAGAGCGGTCATCTGTCTGTAAGTGACATACACAGCACGTCTAGAGAGAGAGAGCGGTCACCTGTCTGTAAGTGACACACACAGCACGTCTAGAGAGAGAGAGCGGTCACCTGTCTGTAAGTGACACACACAGCACGTCTAGAGAGAGAGCGGTCACCTGTCTGTAAGTGACAAACAAAGCACGTCTAGAGAGAGAGAGCGGTCACCTGTCTGTAAGTGACACACACAGCATGTCTAGAGAGAGCGGTCATCTGTCTGTAAGTGACATACACAGCACGTGTAGAGAGAGCGGTCATCTGTCTGTAAGTGACACACACAGCACGTCTAGAGAGAGAGCGGTCACCTGTCTGTAAGTGACACACACAGCACGTCTAGAGAGAGAGCGTTCATCTGTCTGTAAGTGACACACACATCACGTCTAGAGAGAGCGGTCACATGTCTGTAAGTGACACACACAGCACGTCTAGAGAGAGCGGTCATCTGTCTGTAAGTGACATACACAGCACGTCTAGAGAGAGAGCGGTCACATGTCTGTAAGTGACACACACAGCATGTCTAGAGAGAGTGGTCACCTGTCTGTAAGTGACATACACAGCACGTCTAGAGAGAGAGCGGTCACCTGTCTGTAAGTGACATACACAGCACGTCTAGAGAGAGAGCGGTCACCTGTCTGTAAGTGACATACACAGCACGTCTAGAGAGAGAGCGGTCACCTGTCTGTAAGTAACACACACAGCACGTCTAGAGAGAGAGGGTCACCTGTCTGTAAGTGACATACACAGCACATCTAGAGAGAGCGGTCACCTGTCTGTAAGTGACACACACAGCACGTCTAGAGAGAGCGGTCACCTGTCTGTAAGTGACATACACAGCACGTCTAGAGAGAGCGGTCACCTGTCTGTAAGTGACACACACAGCACGTCTAGAGAGAGAGCGGTCACCTGTCTGTAAGTGACATACACAGCACATCTAGAGAGAGCGGTCACCTGTCTGTAAGTGACACACACAGCACGTCTAGAGAGAGAGCGGTCACCTGTCTGTAAGTGACACACACAGCACGTCTAGAGAGAGAGCGGTCACCTGTCTGTAAGTGACATACACAGCACATCTAGAGAGAGAGAGCGGTCATCTGTCTGTAAGTGACATACACAGCACGTCTAGAGAGAGAGCGGTCACCTGTCTGTAAGTGACACACACATCACGTCTAGAGAGAGCGGTCACCTGTCTGTAAGTGACACACACAGCACGTCTAGAGAGAGAGCGGTCACCTGTCTGTAAGTGACATACACAGCACGTCTAGAGAGAGAGCGGTCACCTGTCTGTAAGTGACATACACAGCACGTCTAGAGAGAGAGCGGTCACCTGTCTGTAAGTGACATACACAGCACGTCTAGAGAGAGAGAGCGGTCACCTGTCTGTAAGTGACATACACAGCACGTCTAGAGAGAGAGCGGTCATCTGTCTGTAAGTGACACACACAGCACGTCTAGAGAGAGAGTGGTCACCTGTCTGTAAGTGAAACACACAGCACGTCTAGAGAGTGAGAGCGGTCACCTGTCTGTAAGTGACACACACAGCACGTGTAGAGAGAGAGCGGTCACCTGTCTGTAAGTGACACACACAGCACGTGTAGAGAGAGAGCGGTCACCTGTCTGTAAGTGACACACACAGCACGTCTAAAGAGAGAGTGGTCACCTGTCTGTAAGTGACACACACAGCACGTCTAGAGAGAGAGCGGTCACCTGTCTGTAAGTGACATACACAGCACGTCTAGAGAGAGAGAGCGGTCACCTGTCTGTAAGTGACACACACAGCATGTCTAGAGAGAGCGGTCATCTGTCTGTAAGTGACATACACAGCACGTCTAGAGAGAGAGAGCGGTCACCTGTCTGTAAGTGACACACACAGCACGTCTAGAGA
The DNA here is from genome assembly GCF_027579735.1 of Bombina bombina. Classification (NCBI taxonomy): domain Eukaryota; kingdom Metazoa; phylum Chordata; class Amphibia; order Anura; family Bombinatoridae; genus Bombina; species Bombina bombina. The sequence goes on from NW_026511860.1 coordinate 269,266, forward strand.
GAGAGCGGTCACCTGTCTGTAAGTGACACACACAGCACGTCTAGAGAGAGAGAGTGGTCACCTGTCTGTAAGTGACACACACAGCACGTCTAGAGAGAGAGCGGTCATCTGTCTGTAAGTGACATACACAGCACGTCTAGAGAGAGAGCGGTCACCTGTCTGTAAGTGACACACACAGCACGTCTAGAGAGAGAGCGGTCACCTGTCTGTAAGTGAAACACACAGCACGTCTAGAGAGAGAGCGGTCACCTGTCTGTAAGTGACACACACAGCACGTCTAGAGAGAGAGCGGTCACCTGTCTGTAAGTGACATACACAGCACGTCTAGAGAGAGAGCGGTCACCTGTCTGTAAGTGACATACACAGCACGTCTAGAGAGAGAGCGGTCACCTGTCTGTAAGTGACAAACACAGCACGTCTAGAGAGAGAGAGCGGTCACCTCTCTGTAAGTGACATACACAGCACGTCTAGAGAGAGAGAGCGGTCACCTGTCTGTAAGTGACACAACAGCACGTCTAGAGAGAGAGCGGTCACCTGTCTGTAAGTGACATACACAGCACGTCTAGAGAGAGAGAGCGGTCACCTGTCTGTAAGTGACACACACAGCACGTCTATAGAGAGAGCGGTCACATGTCTGTAAGTGACATACACAGCACGTCTAGAGAGAGAGAGCGGTCACCTGTCTGTAAGTGACACAAACAGCACGTCTAGAGAGAGAGCGGTCACATGTCTGTAAGTGACATACACAGCACGTCTAGAGAGAGAGAGCGGTCACCTGTCTGTAAGTGACATACACAGCACGTCTAGAGAGAGAGCGGTCACCTGTCTGTAAGTGACATACACAGCACGTGTAGAGAGAGAGCGGTCACCTGTCTGTAAGTGACATACACAGCACGTCTAGAGAGAGAGAGCGGTCACCTGTCTGTAAGTGACATACACAGCATGTCTAGAGAGAGAGCAGTCACCTGTCTGTAAGTGACATACACAGCACGTCTAGAGAGAGAGCGGTCACCTGTCTGTAAGTGACATACACAGCACGTCTAGAGAGAGAGCGGTCACCTGTCTGTAAGTGACATACACAGCACATGTAGAGAGAGAGCGGTCACCTGTCTGTAAGTGACACACACAGCACGTGTAGAGAGAGAGCGGTCACCTGTCTGTAAGTGACATACACAGCACGTCTAGAGAGAGAGCGGTCATCTATCTGTAAGTGACATACACAGCACGTCTAGAGAGAGAGCGGTCACCTGTCTGTAAGTGACATACACAGCACGTCTAGAGAGAGAGAGCGGTCACCTGTCTGTAAGTGACACACACAGCACGTCTAGAGAGAGAGAGCGGTCATCTGTCTGTAAGTGACACACACAGCACGTCTAGAGAGAGAGCAGTCACCTGTCTGTAAGTGACATACACAGCACGTCTAGAGAGAGAGCAGTCACCTGTCTGTAAGTGACATACACAGCACGTCTAGAGAGAGAGCAGTCACCTGTCTGTAAGTGACATACACAGCACGTCTAGAGAGAGAGCAGTCATCTGTCTGTAAGTGACACACACAGCACGTCTAGAGAGAGAGCAGTCACCTGTCTGTAAGTGACATACACAGCACGTCTAGAGAGAGAGCGGTCACCTGTCTGTAAGTGACACACACAGCACGTCTAGAGAGAGAGCGGTCACCTGTCTGTAAGTGACATACACAGCACGTCTAGAGAGAGAGCGGTCACCTGTCTGTAAGTGACATACACAGCACGTCTAGAGAGAGAGAGCAGTCACCTGTCTGTAAGTGACATACACAGCACGTCTAGAGAGAGAGAGCAGTCACTTGTCTGTAAGTGACATACACAGCACGTCTAGAGAGAGAGCGGTCACCTGTCTGTAAGTGACACACACAGCACGTCTAGAGAGAGAGCGGTCACCTGTCTGTAAGTGACACATACAGCACGTCTAGAGAGAGAGCGGTCACCTGTCTGTAAGTGACACACACAGCATGTCTAGAGAGAGAGCGGTCACCTGTCTGTAAGTGACACACACAGCACGTCTAGAGAGAGAGCGGTCATCTGTCTGTAAGTGACATACACAGCACGTCTAGAGAGAGAGACGTCATCTGTCTGTAAGTGACACACACAGCACCTCTAGAGAGAGAGCGGTCACCTGTCTGTAAGTGACATACACAGCACGTCTAGAGAGAGCGGTCATCTGTCTGTAAGTGACACACACAGCACGTCTAGAGAGAGAGCGGTCACCTGTCTGTAAGTGACATACACAGCACGTCTAGAGAGAGAGCGGTCACCTGTCTGTAAGTGACACACACAGCACGTCTAGAGAGAGAGCGGTCACCTGTCTGTAAGTGACACACACAGCACGTCTAGAGAGAGAGAGCGGTCACCTGTCTGTAAGTGACATACACAGCACGTCTAGAGAGAGAGAGCGGTCACCTGTCTGTAAGTGACATACACAGCACGTCTAGAGAGAGAGCGGTCACCTGTCTGTAAGTGACACACACAGCACGTCTAGAGAGAGAGAGCAGTCACCTGTCTGTAAGTGACATACACAGCACGTCTAGAGAGAGAGCGGTCCACCTGTCTGTAAGTGACATACACAGCACGTCTAGAGAGAGAGCGGTCACCTGTCTGTAAGTGACATACACAGCACGTCTAGAGAGAGAGCGGTCACCTGTCTGTAAGTGACATACACAGCACGTCTAGAGAGAGAGCGGTCACCTGTCTGTAAGTGACATACACAGCACGTCTAGAGAGAGAGCGGTCACCTGTCTGTAAGTGACACACACAGCACGTCTAGAGAGAGAGAGCAGTCACCTGTCTGTAAGTGACACACACAGCACGTCTAAAGAGAGAGCGGTCACCTGTCTGTAAGTGACACACACAGCACGTCTAGAGAGAGAGCAGTCACCTGTCTGTAAGTGACACACACAGCACGTCTAGTGAGAGAGCGGTCACCTGTCTGTAAGTGACATACACAGCACGTCTAGAGAGAGAGAGCAGTCACCTGTCTGTAAGTGACATACACAGCACGTCTAGAGAGAGAGCGGGTCACCTGTCTGTAAGTGACACACACAGCACGTCTAGAGAGAGAGCGGTCACCTGTCTGTAAGTGACACACACAGCACGTCTAGAGAGAGAGCGGTCACCTGTCTGTAAGTGACATACACAGCACGTCTAGAGAGAGAGCGGTCACCTGTCTGTAAGTGACATACACAGCACGTCTAGAGAGAGAGCAGTCACCTGTCTGTATGTGACATACACAGCACGTCTAGAGAGAGAGCGGTCACCTGTCTGTAAGTGACACACACAGCACGTCTAGAGAGAGAGCGGTCATCTGTCTGTAAGTGACACACACAGCACGTCTAGAGAGAGAGAGCGGTCACCTGTCTGTAAGTGACATACACAGCACGTCTAGAGAGAGAGAGCGGTCATCTGTCTGTAAGTGACATACACAGCACGTCTAGAGAGAGAGAGCGGTCATCTGTCTGTAAGTGACATACACAGCACGTCTAGAGAGAGAGCGGTCACCTGTCTGTAAGTGACATATACAGCACGTCTAGAGAGAGAGAGCGGTCACCTGTCTGTAAGTGACATACACAGCACGTCTAGAGAGAGAGCGGTCACCTGTCTGTAAGTGACAGACACAGCACGTCTAGAGAGAGAGCGGTCACCTGTCTGTAAGTGACATACACAGCACGTCTAGAGAGAGAGCGGTCATCTGTCTGTAAGTGACATACACAGCACGTCTAGAGAGAGAGAGCGGTCACCTGTCTGTAAGTGACATACACAGCACGTCTAGAGAGAGAGAGCAGTCATCTGTCTGTAAGTGACACACACAGCACGTCTAGAGAGAGAGCGGTCACCTGTCTGTAAGTGACACACACAGCACGTCTAGAGAGAGAGCGGTCACCTGTCTGTAAGTGACATACACAGCACGTCTAGAGAGAGAGCGGTCACCTGTCTGTAAGTGACACACACAGCACGTCTAAAGAGAGAGTGGTCACCTGTCTGTAAGTGACATACACAGCACGTCTAGAGAGAGAGCGGTCACCTGTCTGTAAGTGACACACACAGCACGTCTAGAGAGAGAGCGGTCACCTGTCTGTAAGTGACAAACACAGCACGTCTAGAGAGAGAGAGCAGTCACCTGTCTGTAAGTGACATACACAGCACGTCTAGAGAGAGAGCGGTCACCTGTCTGTAAGTGACATACACAGCACGTCTAGAGAGAGAGCGGTCACCTGTCTGTAAGTGACATACACAGCACGTCTAGAGAGAGAGCGGTCATCTGTCTGTAAGTGAAACACACAGCACGTCTAGAGAGAGAGCGGTCATCTGTCTGTAAGTGACACACACAGCACGTCTAGAGAGAGAGCGGTCACCTGTCTGTAAGTGACATACACAGCACGTCTAGAGAGAGAGCGGTCACCTGTCTGTAAGTGACATACACAGCACGTCTAGAGAGAGAGCGGTCACCTGTCTGTAAGTGACATACACAGCACATCTAGAGAGAGAGAGTGGTCTCCTGTCTGTAAGTGACACACACAGCACGTCTAGAGAGAGAGCGGTCATCTGTCTGTAAGTGACATACACAGCACGTCTAGAGAGAGAGCGGTCACCTGTCTGTAAGTGACACACACAGCACGTCTAGAGAGAGCGGTCATCTGTCTGTAAGTGACATACACAGCACGTGGTAGAGAGAGAGCGGTCATCTGTCTGTAAGTGACACACACAGCACGTCTAGAGAGAGAGCGGTCATCTGTCTGTAAGTGACATACACAGCACCTCTAGAGAGAGAGCGGTCACCTGTCTGTAAGTGACATATACAGCACGTCTAGAGAGAGAGAGCGGTCACCTGTCTGTAAGTGACATACACAGCACGTCTAGAGAGAGAGCGGTCACCTGTCTGTAAGTGACATACACAGCACATCTAGAGAGAGAGAGCGGTCACCTGTCTGTAAGTGACACACACAGCACGTCTAGAGAGAGAGCGGTCACCTGTCTGTAAGTGACATACACAGCACGTCTAAAGAGAGAGTGGTCACCTGTCTGTAAGTGACATACACAGCACGTCTAGAGAGAGAGCGGTCACCTGTCTGTAAGTGACATACACAGCACGTCTAGAGAGAGAGCGGTCACCTGTCTGTAAGTGACATACACAGCACGTCTAGAGAGAGAGCGGTCACCTGTCTGTAAGTGACACACACAGCACGTCTAGAGAGAGAGCGGTCATCTGTCTGTAAGTGACACACACAGCACGTCTAGAGAGAGAGCGGTCACCTGTCTGTAAGTGACATACACAGCACGTCTAGAGAGAGAGTGGTCACCTGTCTGTAAGTGACATACACAGCACGTCTAGAGAGAGAGCGGTCACCTGTCTGTAAGTGACACACACAGCATGTGTAGAGAGAGAGCGGTCACCCTGTCTGTAAGTGACACACACAGCACGTGTAGAGAGAGAGCGGTCACCTGTCTGTAAGTGACATACACAGCACGTCTAGAGAGAGAGCGGTCACCTGTCTGTAAGTGACATACACAGCACATCTAGAGAGAGAGAGCGGTCACCTGTCTGTAAGTGACACACACAGCACGTCTAGAGAGAGAGCGGTCACCTGTCTGTAAGTGACACACACAGCACGTCTAGAGAGAGAGCGGTCATCTGTCTGTAAGTGACATACACAGCACGTCTAGAGAGAGAGTGGTCACCTGTCTGTAAGTGACATACACAGCACGTCTAGAGAGAGAGCGGTCACCTGTCTGTAAGTGACATACACAGCACATCTAGAGAGAGAGAGCGGTCACCTGTCTGTAAGTGACACACACAGCACGTCTAGAGAGAGAGCAGTCACCTGTCTGTAAGTGACACACACAGCACGTCTAGAGAGAGAGCGGTCATCTGTCTGTAAGTGACATACACAGCACGTCTAGAGAGAGAGCGGTCATCTGTCTGTAAGTGACACACACAGCACCTCTAGAGAGAGAGCGGTCACCTGTCTGTAAGTGACACACACAGCACGTCTAGAGAGAGAGAGCGGTCACCTGTCTGTAAGTGACACACACAGCACGTCTAGAGAGAGAGCGGTCACCTGTCTGTAAGTGACATACACAGCACGTCTAGAGAGAGAGTGGTCACCTGTCTGTAAGTGACACACACAGCATGTTTAGAGAGAGAGCGGTCACCTGTCTGTAAGTGACATACACAGCACGTCTAGAGAGAGAGCGGTCACCTGTCTGTAAGTGACATACACAGCACGTCTATAGAGAGAGCGGTCATCTGTCTGTAAGTGACATACACAGCACGTCTAGAGAGAGAGCGGTCATCTGTCTGTAAGTGACATACACAGCACGTCTAGAGAGAGAGCGGTCACCTGTCTGTAAGTGACACACACAGCATGTCTAGAGAGAGAGAGCGGTCACCTGTCTGTAAGTGACATACACAGCACGTCTAGAGAGAGAGCAGTCACCTGTCTGTAAGTGACATACACAGCACGTCTAGAGAGAGAGCGGTCACCTGTCTGTAAGTGACACACACAGCACGTCTAGAGAGAGAGAGCGGTCACCTGTCTGTAAGTGACATACACAGCACGTCTAGAGAGAGAGTGGTCACCTGTCTGTAAGTGACACACACAGCACGTGTAGAGAGAGAGCGGTCACCTGTCTGTAAGTGACATACACAGCACGTCTAGAGAGAGAGCAGTCACCTGTCTGTAAGTGACATACACAGCACGTCTAGAGAGAGAGCGGTCACCTGTCTGTAAGTGACACACACAGCACGTCTAGAGAGAGAGCAGTCATCTGTCTGTAAGTGACATACACAGCACGTCTAGAGAGAGAGCAGTCATCTGTCTGTAAGTGACATACACAGCACGTCTAGAGAGAGAGCAGTCATCTGTCTGTAAGTGACATACACAGCACGTCTAGAGAGAGAGCAGTCACCTGTCTGTAAGTGACATACACAGCACGTCTAGAGAGAGAGCGGTCACCTGTCTGTAAGTGACACACACAGCACGTCTAGAGAGAGAGCGGTCACCTGTCTGTAAGTGACACACACAGCACGTCTAGAGAGAGAGCGGTCACCTGTCTGTAAGTGACATACACAGCACGTCTAGAGAGAGAGCGGTCACCTGTCTGTAAGTGACATACACAGCACGTCTAGAGAGAGAGCAGTCACCTGTCTGTAAGTGACATACACAGCATGTCTAGAGAGAGAGCAGTCACCTGTCTGTAAGTGACATACACAGCACGTCTAGAGAGAGAGCGGTCACCTGTCTGTAAGTGACATACACAGCACGTCTAGAGAGAGAGCGGTCACCTGTCTGTAAGTGACACACACAGCACGTCTAGAGAGAGAGCGGTCACCTGTCTGTAAGCTTTTTCCTTTTATTCTATAGGCTGATTTGAATTTGAAGTTTCAAATCACCCAAAAGGAATGCAAAGGTACCCCTATATAAAAGGGGTACTTCATGTGACAGACCCCTCTGTCAGTACCGGAAGGGTTAACTTTTTTCAGCTTTGAGAAACTATTTTCTAAAGACAGCTTTCCTGGCATCAGCTATTGTTTACTGTAATTAAGTTTATGTGATAAGCGTTCACATTGTTGGTGTGAAGGACTCCATTGTTTTCTTGTGTTTAATTGTTTATTTGGTTAAGTAATGTAATTCTATTGTATCCTGTAAAAGGGCGTCTTCCCTCTATCTAATGTACTATACTCTTCCAATCCCCCACCTAGGGAGTGTCAACCAGGTGGGAGACCTGCATAAATACTGGGCATATAGCCCTCAATAAAACACATTCTGTTTTACTCTCAAGATGGAGCTTGGTCTCATGTTTGGGGGGAATTAACTGGGTTTGTGTGTTGCTGATCCCGGGCATCTTTCATCTGGTATTAACCCTTGATATCTGGTTCGTGTGTTGCTGATCCCGTATTCAGGGCATCTTTCATCTGGTATTAACCCTTGATATCCGGTTCGTGTGTTGCTGATCCCGTATTCAGGGCATCTTTCATCTGGTACTTGGGGGTGTATATTATTGAATATAGATAGGGGGCGCCATATAGAATTTTTTTAAAGAATGGGTGCGTTACTACGTGCTGGGAAAAAACCTTGGAAAAAAGTGTGTGTCTATGTGACAAAATATTTGTTATGAATCACAAGAAATGTTTCAATGCTAAAGTGATATTTGTGATATATCTGGAACTAAAAAAATGTATGCGAATAAATGAACAATTATAAGAAAAAACCAAGTGAAGTTAATATTAGTAGTGCTTGTATAATCTGGTGATATGATACAATTTAAAAAATAAATGTAAATAATCAAGTGATAAAATACAATGGTTGATAGTTGAAAACTAATGCAAACCCAGAAAGTCCATTGGTGAAACAAAAAAAGGGTCTTGTGAAAGTTCAATCAACAAGCGAAATCTGTGTGGCCCTTGATATCTGGTTCGTGTGTTGCTGATCCCGTATTCAGGGCATCTTTCATCTGGTATTAACCCTTGATATCCGGTTCGTGTGTTGCTGATCCCGTATTCAGGGCATCTTTCATCTGGTATTTACCCTTGATATCCGGGTTATACCATAACACCTCACATTCACTATTAAGTGTGCGGCTGGAGACCGCATGAAGAGGAGCTCCACGTTGAAGTTCTGAAGAGGAGGACTAACGTCACCGCCGGGATGAAGTTAGAAGATGGACATCATGATAAAGATGGACCGCGGCTGGGATGAAGATGGTGGTATAGGGGTTTATAGGCTACAGGCTTATAGTAGGGAGTTTTTCACTTTTTTGTCTCCATTGATTACTATGGGGGAATACATGTATGCTCACGCAAAAACTCAGGTTAGGATTTTTGAGCTTTTCGGGTTACTGCTAGTGCAAAATAAGTTTTTTGCAACTTGTAATATGAGCGCAACCCGAAAAGTGTAAAAAGCTTAGCGCTAGCAGTGCTTTCACGATCGCAAAAGAAATATTTACTGCGCCACTTGTAATCTAGCCCTTAATGTCTGGAATTTACCATCGCTTTAAAGGTTGAAAACGGCATTCTGGGGTTGAACGCATGAGTTGACACGAATGAGGAAACAGACTTGTTTGGCCAGGCTGAGGGCAGAATTGTAGGATATAAGGATGAATTTGTAGTGCAGGAAATCAGCAGTAGTATGTGATTTTCTCTACAGACGTTCAGCAGTTTGTGAACATTGCTGAAGATATCAGGTCTGTTTGGTGTGCCATGGTTGTCGTTGGGTCAATAATGCACCGCGAACAGTGGAGGATGCAACATTGTCAAGTGTGGATATTAAGTTGAATTGAAAAGTCTGTGAGATCCAAGTCATTTAAATTCCTGTAAGGTAGCAGTTTTTTGGGGAACTTGTGAGGGTGCTGTAGTAAAAGTAAGAGAGAACGTTAGTAGATGGTGATCAGAGAGAGGAAAGGGAAAGTTAGAGAACTTGGAAATGGCACATAAATTGGTGAAGACCAAATCAATTGAGTTGTCTTCACAGTGGGTTGGAGATGTTCCCTGGGAGAGGCCAAAAGAGGTGGTAAGGGATAATAATTTAGAGGCAGCAGGCATGCTAGGATTGACAATAGGTATGTTGAAGTCACCTAAGATGAGAGAAGGTGCATTGCAAGAGAGTTAGGGGCATATTTATCAATCTCTGTATGGAAACAGAAGTTATGAATCAGCGGTCTAAAGACCACTGCTCAATAACCTGTCCGCCTGCTCTGAGGCGGCGGACAGAAATCGCCAGAAATCAACCCGATTGAATACGATTGGGTTGACTGACACCCCCTGCTAGTGGCCGATTGGCCGCAAATCTGAAGAGGGTGGCATTGAACTGCTGGTGCAATGATAAATGCCGAGAGCGTATGCAGTCTGCATTTATCGATGTGCAGCGGACATGATCCGCAATATCGGATCATGTCCGCTAGCACATTAATAAATAGGCCCCATAGTGTGGGAGCCATGCTTTAAAGTGGTCTAGAAATTGTGATGCTGGACCAGGAGTCCGATAGATAACAGCAACATGGAGGGCTAGAGGGGAGATGAGGCGGATATCATAAGCATTAAAAGATGAGAAAGAAAGGGATGGGGGTGAAGAAATGCAGTGGAAGGTATAGTATGGGCCCAGAAGAATGCCTGCTCCCACCCCCTTGTCTGTCTCCTGGCCTGGGAGTGTGACTGAAGGGAAGTGCACGCCACCAGAAGACAGAGAGGCTACAGCAGTTGTGTTAGAGGAGGAGGGTCACGTTTGTGTAAGGGCTAACAGGTTAAGTGATCATGAAATGAATAGGTCATAAATAGAGTTGAGTTTATTGCATATAGAGCATGCATTCTAAAGCGCGCAAGAGAACTGAAGTGCATTTAATGAGATTTTAAGAATTGTGTGGGCAAGATTTTGTAGGTGTCAGTAGTAGTAGTGGACAGAGAGAAGCAGAAGGTGGACCTGGTTTAAAGGGACAGTGTAGTCCAAAACAAACTTTCATTATTCAGATAAGGCATGTAATTTTAAACAATTTTCCAATCTACTTCTATCACCAATTTTGCTTTGCTCTCTTGGTATTCTTAGTTGAAAGCTAAATCTAGAAGGTTCATATGCTGTCTAAGCCCTTGAAGGCTGCCTCTTAGCTCAGGGCATTTTGACAGTTTTTCACCACTAGAGGGTGTTAGTGCATGCGAGTCATATAGATAACACTGTGCTCACGCACGTGGAGTTTCCAAGAGCCAGCACTGATTGGCTAAAATGCAAGTCTGTCAAAAGAACTGAAATAAGGGGCAGTTTGCAGAGGCTTAGATACAAGGTAATTACAGAGGTAAAAATTATATTAATATAACTGTGTTGGTTATGCAAAACTAGGGAATGGGTAATAAAGGGATTATCTATCTTTTAAAACAATATATATTCTGGTGTAGACTGTCCCTTTAAATTGTAGTAAAGACATTTCAGTTTAATTTGTATTTGATGCAGACTGAGACTTTATATCAGTCTCAGGCATTAACCCCTCTCTCCTGTGAAATTCTTTGTCCCAGAGTATTACTTTCTACGGAAGGCATCTCTCATCTATCTGGGACTCCCAGGTTCTGCCATTTTTCTTATATTATCCTGTGAAGTCTGCACTATTATTTCTCTCAAAATGAAAGAATCTTTGCTTCTCTAGCCCATACAAAATAATTAAGCTCTCTGGGAAACTGAAGCTGTGGTTTCTCAGTTTTATTTTAAATAGAAGAAATACAAAGTGCAATGTAACTTGTAATATATACACAGAAATATACAAAGTAAGAGCCAAATTTGTTAAAGTTGCACAGAAACTGTCAAAGCACAATCAGATTTTGTGAAATCACAATCCTAAATACATATGTTCATGTCTCAGCAGATGTTTGTGTTAGTTACAATTACACGCACATCTGCTGTAAGGCCCGTGCCTCCTGTGTACATTACCTTGTATCCCTGATTAATCCCATTGATGAACTGCTGTGGAGGGGGATTCCAAAGAAAGTGAATAGTGGTGGAGTTAACAGCTTCAGCGTGAACGTTCTGTGGAGGCGCCGTAGGAACTGGAAAACAACAAGACAGTAAGTTCCAAAACAATATTTTACAGCAGAAGCAGGGGAATGGCAGGAAGTCCCCACCCTAACCCGGAGACGGCGAGTAGTTTGTGGATAGTGACTGATATGACATGTTGTGCGAAAACCGAATGACACTACACAGAGCTGGACTAGCTACATCCTATGATAAGAGCACGTGAGCAGTACTTGCAAGGCAGTCACTTCATGACAATTAATTTCCTTTCTGCGGCATTACTATCCATTACATGTAGCAACATATCCATTCTTACACAATCCAAGCCATATGATATTAAGGCATGCCTGTTTTCTCTCAGATTTGGTAAACGTATCAGACTGTTCTTTTCTCAGGGGTAATAGGCGATATATTCAAAAAGGATCTGACACGATCCCTTACAAGTGTGATTTGTCCCTCATGTTAATTTATGTATTTATTTTTATGGGACACATAGCAATCTCCCATAAATTCTAATCCCCATTTCTAATACAAAAACACCTTACAATCAGCAAAATTACAAGTTTTGCGGTATTGGCCATTACGCTGGAATGGCCAGGAACGCATATTACGAGTCACGCATATAGCTATACCGCAAGCATTTTAGCCTGTAACGCAATGTCCATTCCGCACTCAAAAAAATGACGTTTGAGTGCGGGATTTTCCATAACGCCGTATTACAGGTTGTGTGGTGCACCCAAAATGCTTGCGTTACAGCCTATACTGACACAATCAATACCGCCATCTGAGAGCAGTAGTTATGGATTTTGCGAAACAAAAATGTTTCGCAAAACTCATAACTAAAATGTTACAAAGAACACTAACACCCATAAACTACCTATTAACTTCTAAACCGCCACCCTTCCGCATTGCAAACACTATATTAAACTTATTAACCCCTAATCTGCCGCCCACCCATATCATGACTATTAAATAAACCTATTAACCCTCAATCTGTTGCCCCCGACATTGGCAACACTATATAACTCTAACCCCTAAACCGCCACTCCTCGACATCACCAACACTAGTAAGTTATTAACCCCTAATCCGCTGCTCCCCGACACCTAAAAAAACCTATCAACCCCTAAAAAGTTGGCCCCGTATTGCCAACACTATAATAAACTATTAACCCCTAAATCTACACCCCCAACATCGTAACTAATAAACTAAACCTATTAAACCCTAAACCGCCGACCCCCACATTGGAAAACACTAAATTAAACTATTAACCCCTAAACCTAACACCTTTAAATTAAAATTACAATATAACTATCTTTAAAAAAATAAAAACTTACCTGTGAAATAAAAAAAAACCTAAGTTTAAACAATAAATTAACCCAACATAACCATTCTAATAAAAAACAAAAAGAAAAAACAAAACAATTAAATACCTAAATTTAAAAAAAAACTAACACTACGAAAAAAATTTAAAAAATCTAAAATTACAAAAAATAATAAACACTAAATTCTGAAAAAAAAACCTCTAAGATTACAAAAAATAATAAACAACATTATCAAAAATAAAAACCCCCTAACTTACAATAAACTACCAATAGCCCTTAAAAGGGACTTTTGTCGGGCATTGCCCTAAATTAAACAGCTCATTTACCTTAAAAATGACTAAGTCCCCCGCTAAAAGTAAACCCCCCCGCCCAACCAACCCCCAAAATAAAAACCCTAACTCTAAAAAAAACCTAAGCTACTCATTGCTCCTAAAGGGTCATTTGTATGGGCATTGCCCTTAAAAGGGCATTCAGCTCTTTTACTCCCCTTAAAAGGGCATTCAGTTCGGCTCTTTTACTCCCCTTAATAGGGCATTCAGCTCTTTTACTCCCCTTAATAGGGCATTCAGCTCTTTTACTCCCCTTAAAAGGGCATTCAGCTCTTTTACTCCCCTTAATAGGGCATTTAGCTCTTTTACTCCCCTTAATAGGGCATTCAGTTCTTTTACTCCCCTTAATAGGGCATTCAGCTCTTTTACTCCCCTTAATAGGGCATTCAGCTCTTTTACTCCCCTTAATAGGGCATTCAGCTCAGCTATTTTACTCCCCTTAATAGGGCATTCAGCTCTTTTACTCCCCTTAATAGGGCATTCAGCTCAGCTCTTTTACTCCCCTTAATAGGACATTCAGCTCTTTTACTCCCCTTAATAGGGCATTCAGCTCTTTTACTCCCCTTAATAGGGCATTCAGCTCTTTTACTCCCCTTAATAGGGCATTCAGCTCTTTTACTCCCCTTAATAGGGCATTCAGCTCTTTTACTCCCCTTAATAGGGCATTCAGCTCTTTTACTCCCCTTAATAGGGCATTCAGCTCTTTTACTCCCCTTAATAGGGCATTCAACTCTTTTACTCCCCTTAATAGGGCATTCAGCTCTTTTACTCCCCTTAATAGGGCATTCAGCTCTTTTACTCCCCTTAATAGGGCATTCAGCTCTTTTACTCCCCTTAAAAGGGCATTCAGCTCTTTTACTCGCCTCATTTACCTTAAAAATGACTAAGTCCCCCGCTAAAAGTAAACCCCCCCGCCCAACCAACCCCCAAAATAAAAACCCTAATGTTACGGTTACCCTTAGTCTCGCTGAGAGATGGACCGCTTAGTAGCCTGGATTCCTATTGCTGAAGAGGGGAGAAACTGCTTTCCATAGTATTCTATATGAGTCTCGCAAATGTAGAATAATCCCCCTTAGCTGTAGTACAGCTAGGATACCCTTCTGCCCACAAAAACGAGTCAACGCTGCGATTGAGGGACAACCAAGAACTGAGGACTGGGATGCCCAGCCTGCTTTTTATTTAGGTTACATGCACACAGGGCACTCCCAGGGGGGGAAGCATAAAATCCCCCATCACACATTTAGACAAAGCCCTTGGACAGGCCACCGCAGATAACAAGTACACACAAGAAAACAATTGAGTCCTTCTTATCACCTAGCAGTGAATGCTTATCACAAACTTAATTACAGTACACAATATGCTAGGAAACCTGCCTCAGAAAATAGTTTTCTCAAAACTGAACAGAGTTAACCCTTTATGAAATGATACTTGTTACAGTTTTCTTGGAGCCCTTCTTAGGCGCTGGCTTGGCTGGTTCAGGCATTGCTGCTGGGAAATAAGTTTCTTCACAACAAAATAACTAATGCTTCTGTAACAGTGCTCCCTTTCTGTGGAACACTCTGGCAGACACGGTCTGACCCCTTTTCGGGGCAGACTAAGGCTGTCCAGACCGCTGGTTATGCGGGGCTGAGGTCGGTTTGTCTGGACAACCCGTCGGCGTTGCCATTCTGTTTCCCAGGTCTGTAAGTAATGGTGAAATTGAAGGGTTGCAACGATAAACTCCAACGTAATAGCCTGCCATTATCTCCAGAGACCCGGTTCAGCCACACCAACGGGTTATGGTCGGTGACCAGAGTGAACTCCTGCCCATATAAATAGGGAGTCAATTTCTTTAATGCCCACACCAAAGCCAAACACTCCTTTTCGACCGCTGCATAGCTGACTTCGCGGGGCAGGAGCTTCCGGCTGATGTAGGCAACTGGATGCTCCCCTCCATCTTCGCCTACTTGGCTGAGGACAGCTCCCAGCCCGAACATGGAAGCATCTGTGTGGACGATAAAACGTTTGTTAAGGGCTGGAGCCGCCAAGACAGGAGCGTTAATTAGAGCATTTTTGAGAGCCTGGAAAGCCGTTTCACAGTGGGGAGACCACAGGACCTGTCGAGGTAAGTTCTTCTTGGTCAAGTCAGTCAGGGGTTTGGCAAGTGTGCTGTAGTCTGGTACGAACCGTCTATAGTACCCTGCCGTGCCCAGGAAGGCTAGGACCTGAGTCTTAGTGATGGGGGTGGGCCAATTGGCGACAGCTTCTATCTTGGCCGGCTCTGGTCGCTGCTTTCCACACCCCACCCGGTGACCCAGGTACTGTACCTCGGCCATCCCAAAGTGGCATTTTTCTGGCTTCAGAGTCAGGCCAGCAGCCCGGATCTGATCCAGAACCATTCCTATGTGAGCTAAGTGGTCCTCCCATGACTCACTGTGGATCGCTATGTCGTCCAGGTAGGCGCAAGCAAAACTCTGGAAGCCATCCAGGAGCCTATCCACCAAGCGCTGGAATGTAGCTGGGGCATTCTTCATCCCAAACGGCATTACCCTAAACTGATATAAGCCGAATGGGGTGACGAATGCCGACTTGGGGATAGCCTCCGGGGCCAGGGGAATCTGCCAGTAACCTTTGCAGAGGTCAATAGTGGTCAGGTAATTTCCCCTGGCTATACGATCGAGTAGCTCGTCTACCCTGGGCATAGGGTAAGCGTCCGTCACGGTCTTTTCATTGAGCCTCCGATAGTCTACGCAGAACCGGGTGGTCCCATCTTTCTTGGGCACCAAGACAACTGGGGAGGCCCAGGGACTATCGGAGGGCTCAATTACCCCGAGTTGGAGCATCTCATCGATCTCCTTCTTCATTCCTATCCTAACTGCTTCGGGGATTCGGTACGGAGCCTGGCGCAAGGGAGCTTGTCCCGGAGTATCTACCTGGTGGGTGGTTAAAGTAGTGTACCCTGGCTTCGGGGAGAAGGTGAGGTGTTTGGACTGTAGGAGTTGGTTGAGCTGCTCCCTTTCAGTGGGGCTAAGTCGGTCTCCTATCTGAACCTGAGCCACTATACCTGTGGGGAGACTCTTTTCTAATAGGTCTGGAATGGGTAGACTGTCGGGGCCTTCCTGAGGGGAACAACATATGGCCGTCACGTTCTCTGGTCGCTCAAAATATTCCTTGAGCATGTTTACATGGAATGTCTTTCTAAGATTGTTGTCGTGGCAGCTAGCTATCACATAAGTGGTGTCTCCCCTTTTCTCTACGATCTGGTAGGGGCCCTGCCAGGACGCCTGCAATTTGTCTGTCTTCACCGGCTTAAGTACTAACACCTTTTGTCCTATGGTAAAGATTCTCTTTCGGGCCCCCCGATCGTACCATACTTTCTGTCTTCTCTGGGCCGACTGGAGATTAGCCCGCACGGATTTGGCTAATTGCTCCATTCGGTCCCTGAGTTCCAGCACGTATGGCACAATGGGGACACCGTCAGTCTCCATCTCTCCCTCCCAGTGCTCCCGGATCAGGTTTAGGGGTCCCCGTACCTTTCTTCCGTAGAGCAACTCGAAGGGAGAGAACCCTGTCGTTTCCTGGGGCACCTCCCGATAAGCAAAAAGGAGGTGCGGCAGGAAGCGTTCCCAGTCTCGGTATTCCTGAGTGAACGTCTTGAGCATTTGCTTGAGGGTCCCATTGAACCTCTCACACAGCCCGTTCGTCTGGGGGTGGTATGGGGAGCTCAGGAGGGACTTAATTTTGCAAACCTGCCAGAGTTGTTGGGTCAATTCAGCCGTAAATTGGGTGCCTCGGTCGGATAGGATTTCTTTTGGAAATCCTACCCGGGAGAACACCTGTACTAGTGCATTCGCTACCGTATCCGCTTGTATGTTGGATAGGGCGACAGCCTCTGGGTACCTGGTAGCGTAGTCCACTACGGTAAGAATGTAGCGCTTACCGGAGGGACTAGGGGTAGCCAGTGGTCCCACTAGGTCAATAGCAACCCGGCTGAAGGGTTCCTCTACAATGGGCATATTTACTAGATGGGCTTTAGGGTGATCGCCTCGCCTTCCTACTCGTTGACACACATCGCAGGTGTTACAGTAAGTTCTAACGTCGGCGTGTACCCCTGGCCAAAAGAACGTGTGAGTAATGCGGTGTAGGGTACGGGTTACAGCTAGGTGGCCTGCTAAGGGGATGTCATGGCCTATCTTGAGGATTTCTTGACGGTATTTGTGGGGCACTACCAGCTGTCGCCTACGCTGTCCCCTTTTCTCTGTCCAGCGGTATAGTTTCCCTTTTTCCCATAAGAATGTTTCATTATCTGCCCCGCCCCCTCCGGTCTCTGCTCGTTCCCGGTACTTTTGTAAGGTCGGGTCAGTCTTAGACTCTGTCTCGAAAGCATCTGGGGTGTCCCAGGGTATGGGGCCTAACATGTCAGGCAATGTCGGGGTAGGTCTTACCTGTGTCTCCCGCACTGGTGAGAGTTCTCGCTCCGTCCGGGCTTGGGCCCGTGTAGTCACTGGGTCCGCCTCGTTGTTGCATACTGGAGCATAGGCAGAAGTCATGGGGCCCAAATCATTGCCCAGTAGTACTTCGGCAGGTAAATTATCCATTATGCCCACGTTCACAGCCCCCTTTCCCGCTCCCCAATCAAGATGCACTTTAGCTGTTGGAATTTTGTACACATCCCCCCCCGCCACTCTAACGGCCACAGTCTGTCCAGATCGCTTGTGCTCCGGCACCAAATGACTCTGTACCAGCGTGATAGTAGCCCCTGTGTCTCTCAATCCCTCGGTAGATCGCCCCTCGAGCCATACCTTCTGCCGATGGTGCTGGCGGTTATCTGAGGCAGCATATACAGGGTCCGCCTCGTGAAGCGGCCCCAAATATTCCTCCATAGGGGCCTCTTGGTTAACACAGAGGGTCCGGGCCGGACGATATGCCCCAGAGGGGTAATTGTAATTCCTGGGTGTCTGGTGCGTATTAAGGGGGCAGCTAGCCATGAAATGCCCTGGTTGCTTGCATCGGTGGCAAGTCGGTCTGGGACGCTCAGAGCTGTTATTGGGTGGTCCTGAGTGTCGGGCGGGCCCTGCGGGCACCGGGGCTCGAAATTCAGCACGAAGGGGTGCACGGTAAACCTCTCTGGGTTCGTGAAGACGGGAGTCATAATGTTCATCGGCCAATTTGGCTGCTTCTTCTAAGGTAGAAGGTCGCCTGTCTCGCAGCCATTCCTTCCCTTGCTGTTCCATGCCATTATAAAAATGTTCTAAGAGAAACAATTGTAAAATTTCCTCACCAGTCACCGCTTTACTTCCGCTCATCCAGTGATTTGCCGCTCTCCGCATTCGGTGCGCCCATTCCATATGGGTATCGTTAGGCTTCTTTTTCGTGCCCCGAAACTGTCGGCGATACGCGTCCGGAGTTACTGCGTACCGTCGCAACAGTGTCTCCTTAACTAGCTCATACTGTGTCACTTCCTCAGCACCCAGAGTACGAAAGGCTTCCAGGGCTCGCCCGGATAGTTTCCCAGACAATATCGTGGGCCACTCCCTGTTGGGAATCTGGTGCAGGGCACATTGCCTTTCGAAGTCCACCAAATATTCATCAATCCCTGTCTCGCTCTCTAGGAAGGGTCGAAATGCCGCATAGGGTATCTTGGGCCTCCCAGCATTTTCGACAGGGATGATTACCTGCGGGGCTTCAGCATTGCGGTGTGCGTTCGCTAGGTTGAGTTCGTGGGCTCGAGTCTCTCGTATATCCTTGTCCGCTTCCGCCATCAACTGCTGTACCAATTCCATGGAGGGGTTCGGCCCGTACAGTGAGAGCCTCTCCCGAACAATCCTGGTTTTTTCGTCACTAATCGTGGTCGGTGTTTCCGCCATTGTGAAGCTCTGATCCCGTTCGGTCAATTCTGCGATCAGCTCTCTCCTCGGCCGGTTGCTGGCGTACCCCCCTCTGCTTTCAAGTAAATCCTTTAGGGTTGTACGCTTCAATTTTTCGTAAGCGCTCTCCATCCGTTCTGTACCTCTCCTAGGAAATCCAGGAAAAATCCCACCGCTGCCGCCAAATGTTACGGTTACCCTTAGTCTCGCTGAGAGATGGACCGCTTAGTAGCCTGGATTCCTATTGCTGAAGAGGGGAGAAACTGCTTTCCATAGTATTCTATATGAGTCTCGCAAATGTAGAATAATCCCCCTTAGCTGTAGTACAGCTAGGATACCCTTCTGCCCACAAAAACGAGTCAACGCTGCGATTGAGGGACAACCAAGAACTGAGGACTGGGATGCCCAGCCTGCTTTTTATTTAGGTTACATGCACACAGGGCACTCCCAGGGGGGGAAGCATAAAATCCCCCATCACACATTTAGACAAAGCCCTTGGACAGGCCACCGCAGATAACAAGTACACACAAGAAAACAATTGAGTCCTTCTTATCACCTAGCAGTGAATGCTTATCACAAACTTAATTACAGTACACAATATGCTAGGAAACCTGCCTCAGAAAATAGTTTTCTCAAAACTGAACAGAGTTAACCCTTTATGAAATGATACTTGTTACAGTTTTCTTGGAGCCCTTCTTAGGCGCTGGCTTGGCTGGTTCAGGCATTGCTGCTGGGAAATAAGTTTCTTCACAACAAAATAACTAATGCTTCTGTAACACCTAACTCTAAAAAAAACCTAAGCTATTCATTGCTCCTAAAGGGTCATTTGTATGGGCATTGCCCTTAAAAGGGCATTCAGCTCTTTTACTCCCCTTAAAAGGGCATTCAGCTTGGCTCTTTTACTCCCCTTAATAGGGCATTCAGCTCTTTTACTCCCCTTAATAGGGCATTCAGCTCCTTTACTCCCCTTAAAAGGGCATTCAGCACTTTTACTCCCCTTAAAAGGGCATTCAGCTCAGCTCTTTTACTCCCCTTAATAGGGAATTCAGCTCAGCTCTTTTACTCCCTTTAATAGGGCATTCAGCTCTTTTACTCCCCTTAAAAGGGCATTCAGCTCTTTTACTCCCCTTAATAGGGCATTCAGTTCTTTTACTCCCCTTAATAGGGCATTCAGCTTTTTTAATCCCCTTAATAGGGCATTCAGCTCTTTTACTCCCCTTAATAGCGCATTCAGCACTTTTACTCCCCTTAATATGGCATTCAGCTCAGCTCTTTTACTCCCCTTAATAGGGCATTCAGCTCTTTTACTCCCCTTAATAGGGCATTCAGCTCTTTTACTCCCCTTAATAGGGCATTCAGCTCTTTTACTCCCCTTAATAGGGCATTCAGCCCTTTTACTCCCCTTAAAAGGGCATTCAGCTCTTTTACTCCCCTTAATAGGGCATTTAGCTCTTTTACTCCCCTTAATAGGGCATTCAGTTCTTTTACTCCCCTTAATAGGGCATTCAGCTCTTTTACTCCCCTTAAGAGGGCATTCAGCTCTTTTACTCCCCTTAATAGGGCATTCAGCTCAGCTATTTTACTCCCCTTAATAGGGCATTCAGCTCTTTTACTCCCCTTAATAGGGCATTCAGCTCAGCTCTTTTACTCCCCTTAATAGGACATTCAGCTCTTTTACTCCCCTTAATAGGGCATTCAGCTCTTTTACTCCCCTTAATAGGGCATTCAGCTATTTTACTCCCCTTAATAGGGCATTCAACTCTTTTACTCCCCTTAATAGGGCATTCAGCTCTTTTATTCCCCTTAATAGGGCATTCAGCTCTTTTACTCCCCTTAATAGGGCATTCAGCTCTTTTACTCCCCTTAAAAGGGCATTCAGCTCTTTTACTCCCCTTAATAGGGCATTCAGCTCTTTTACTCCCCTTAATAGGGCATTCAGCTCTTTTACTCCCCTTAATAGGGCATTCAGCTCTTTTACTCCCCTTAATAGGGCATTCAGCTCTTTTACTCCCCTTAATAGGGCATTCAGCTCTTTTACTCCCCTTAATAGGGCATTCAGCTCTTTTACTCCCCTTAAAAGAGCATTCAGCTCTTTTACTCCCCTTAATAGGGCATTCAGCTCTTTTACTCCCATTAATAGGGCATTCAGCTCTTTTACTCCCCTTAATAGGGCATTCAGCTCTTTTACTCCCCTTAATAGGGCATTCAGCTCTTTTACTCCCCTTAATAGGGCATTCAGCTCTTTTACTCCCCTTAATAGGGCATTCAGCTCTTTTACTCCCCTTAATAGGGCATTCAGCTCTTTTACTCCCCTTAATAGGGCATTCAGCTCTTTTACTCCCCTTAATATGGCATTCAGCTCAGCTCTTTTACTCCCCTTAATAGGACATTCAGCTCTTTTACTCCCCTTAATAGGGCATTCAGCTTGTTTACTGCCCTAAATAGGGCATTCAGCTCTTTTACTCCCCTTAATAGGGCATTCAGCTCTTTTACACTGCCCTTAATAGGGCATTCAGCTCTTTTACACTGCCCTTAATAGGGCATTCAGCTCTTTTACTCCCCTTAATATGGCATTCAGCTCAGCTCTTTTACTCCCCTTAATAGGGCATTCAGCTCTTTTACTCCACTTAATAGGACATTCAGCTCTTTTACTGCCCTTAATAGGGCATTCAGCTCTTTTACTCCCCTTAATAGGGCATTCAGCTCTTTTACACTGCCCTTAATAGGGCATTCAGCTCTTTTACTCCCCTTAATAGGACATTCAGCTCTTTTACTCCCCTTAATAGGACATTCAGCTCTTTTACTCCCCTTAATAGGGTATTCAGCTCTTGTACTCCCCTTAATAGGGCATTCAGCTCTTTTACTCCCCTTAATAGGGCATTCAGCTCTTTTACTCCCCTTAATATGGCATTCAGCTCAGCTCTTTTACTCCCCTTAATAGGGCATTCAGCTCTTTTACTCCCCTTAATATGGCATTCAGCTCAGCTCTTTTACTCCCCTTAATAGGGCATTCAGCTCTTTTACTCCCCTTAATATGGCATTCAGCTCAGCTCTTTTACTCCCCTTAATAGGGCATTCAGCTCTTTTACTCCCCTTAATAGGGCATTCAGCTCTTTTACTCCCCTTAATAGGGCATTCAGCTCAGCTCTTTTACTCCCCTTAATAGGGCATTCAGCTCTTTTACTCCCCTTAATAGGACATTCAGCTCTTTTACTCCCCTTAATAGGGCATTCAGCTCTTTTACTCCCCTTAATAGGGCATTCAGCTCTTTTACTCCCCTTAATAGGGCATTCAGCTCTTTTACTCCCCTTAATAGGGCATTCAGCTTTTTTACTCCCCTTAATAGGGCATTCAGCTCTTTTACTCCCCTTAATAGGGCATTCAGCTCTTTTACTCCCCTTAAAAGGGCATTCAGCTCTTTTACTCCCCTTAATAGGGCATTCAGCTCTTTTACTACCCTTAATAGGGCATTCAGCTCTTTTACTCCCCTTAAAAGTGCATTCAGCTCTTTTACTCCCCTTAATAGGGCATTCAGCTCTTTTACTCCCCTTAATAGGGCATTCAGTTATTTTACTCCCCTTAATAGGGCATTCTGCTCTTTTACTCCCCTTAATAGGCATTCAGCTCTTTTACTCCCCTTAATAGGGCATTCAGCTCTTTTACTCCCCTTAATAGGGCATTCAGCTCTTTTACTCCCCTTAATAGGGCATTCAGCTCTTTTACTCCCCTTAATAGGGCATTCAGCTCTTTTACTCCCCTTAATTGGACATTCAGCTCTTTTACTGCCCTTAATAGGGCATTCAGCTCTTTTACTCCCCTTAATAGGGCATTCAGCTCTTTTACTCCCCTTAATAGGGCATTCAGCTCTTTTACACTGCCCTTAATAGGGCATTCAGCTCTTTTACTCCCCTTAATAGGGCATTCAGCTCTTTTACTCCCCTTAATAGGGCATTCAGCTCTTTTACTCCCCTTAATAGGGTATTCAGCTCTAGTACTCCCGTTAATAGGGCATTCATCTCTTTTACTCCCCTTAATAGGGCATTCAGCTATTTTACTCCCCTTAATAGGGCATTCAGCTCTTTTACTCCCCTTAATAGGGCATTCAGCTCTTTTACTCCCCTTAATAGGGCATTCAGCTCTTTTACTCCCCTTAATAGGGCATTCAGCTCTTTTACTCCCCTTAATAGGGCATTCAGCTCTTTTACTCCCCTTAATAGGGCATTCAGCTCAGCTATTTTACTCCCCTTAATAGGGCATTCAGCTCTTTTAATCCCCTTAATAGGGCATTCAGCTCTTTTACTCCCCTTAATAGGGCATTCAGCTATTTTACTCCCCTTAATAGGGCATTCAGCTCTTTTACTGCCCTTAATAGGGCATTCAGCTCTTTTACTGCCCTTAATAGGGCATTCAGCTCTTTTACTCCCCTTAATAGGGCATTCAGCTCTTTAACTCCCCTTAATAGGGAATTCAGCTCTTTTACTGCCCTTAATAGGGCATTCAGCTCTTTTACTCCCCTTAATAGGGCAGTCAGCTCTTTTACTCCCCTTAATAGGGCATTCAGCTCTTTAACTCCCCTTAATAGGGAATTCAGCTCTTTTACTGCCCTTAATAGGGCATTCAGCTCTTTTACTCCCCTTAATAGGGCATTCAGCTCTTTTACTCCCCTTAATAGGGCATTCAGCTCTTTTACTCCCCTTAATAGGGCATTCAGCTCTTTTACTCCCCTTAATAGGGCATTCAGCTCTTTTACTCCCCTTAATAGGGCATTCAGCTCTTTTACTCCCCTTAATAGGGTATTCAGCTCTAGTACTCCCGTTAATAGGGCATTCAGCTCTTTTACTCCCCTTAATAGGGCATTCAGCTCTTTTACTCCCCTTAATAGGGCATTCAGCTCTTTTACTCCCCTTAATAGGGCATTCAGCTCTTTTACTCCCCTTAATAGGGCATTCAGCTCTTTTACTCCCCTTAATAGGGCATTCAGCTCTTTTACTCCCCTTAATAGGGCATTCAGCTCTTTTACTCCCCTTAATAGGGCATTCAGCTCTTTTACTCCCCTTAATAGGGCATTCAGCTCTTTTACTCCCCTTAATAGGGCATTCAGCTCTTTTACTCCCCTTAATAGGGCATTCAGCTCTTTTACTCCCCTTAATAGGGTATTCAGCTCTAGTACTCCCGTTAATAGGGCATTCAGCTCTTTTACTCCCCTTAATAGGGCATTCAGCTCTTTTACTCCCCTTAATAGGGCATTCAGCTCTTTTACTCCCCTTAATAGGGCATTCAGCTCTTTTACTCCCCTTAATAGGGCATTCAGCTCTTTTACTCCCCTTAATAGGGCATTCAGCTCTTTTACTCCCCTTAATAGGGCATTCAGCTCAGCTATTTTACTCCCCTTAATAGGGCATTCAGCTCTTTTAATCCCCTTAATAGGGCATTCAGCTCTTTTACTCCCCTTAATAGGGCATTCAGCTATTTTACTCCCCTTAATAGGGCATTCAGCTCTTTTACTGCCCTTAATAGGGCATTCAGCTCTTTTACTGCCCTTAATAGGGCATTCAGCTCTTTTACTCCCCTTAATAGGGCATTCAGCTCTTTAACTCCCCTTAATAGGGAATTCAGCTCTTTTACTGCCCTTAATAGGGCATTCAGCTCTTTTACTCCCCTTAATTGGGCAGTCAGCTCTTTTACTCCCCTTAATAGGGCATTCAGCTCTTTAACTCCCCTTAATAGGGAATTCAGCTCTTTTACTGCCCTTAATAGGGCATTCAGCTCTTTTACTCCCCTTAATAGGGCATTCAGCTCTTTTACTCCCCTTAATAGGGCATTCAGCTCTTTTACTCCCCTTAATAGGGCATTCAGCTCTTTTACTCCCCTTAATAGGGCATTCAGCTCTTTTACAATTGCCTAAAGCCCTAATCTAGAAAAAAAACACACCCCAAAAAAAAAAAAAAAATCTAACACTAACCCCATACAGTCTACTCACAGTTCCTGAAGTCTTCATCCAGGGGGCGAGAAGTCATCATCCATCTCGAGGACGTCTTCTATCTTCATCCCAGCGGCACGGAACGGAGCTATCCTGGAGGGCGATGACATCCTTGCATTCCTATTGGTTGATTTGATTCTTCAAATTTAAATCAGCCAATAAGATGAGAGCTACTGAAATCCTATTGGCTGATTTGAAAAACATGGGGGAAAGCGTGCACAAGCACATAAACTCAGCCCTGGAGCTTAACGCACGATAGCGCACAGCACAAGGAGTAACTCATAATGTCAGCGCTATGGAGAGTGCAGTAACACCATTTTTTTTGGCGTTAGTTTCGCACCATGTTTAGTAATCTAGGTGAATGGTAATAATAATACAAATAATAACTGATGACCTCATGTCCAGCAGATGAACCGGTCCCTCCATATGTAATGTGCACACCTTAAAGGGACAGTCTAGTCCAAAACAAACTCATGATTCAGATAGGGAATGTCATTTTAAACAATTTTTCAATATACTTCTATCACCAATTTTGCTTTGTTCTCTTGGTATTCTTATTGAAAGCTTAATCTAGGAGGTTCATATGCTAATTTCTAAGCCCTTGAAGGCCACCTCTTAGCTCAGGGCATTTTAAAAGTTTTTCACCACTAGAGGGTGTTAGTTCATGTGTGTCATATAGATAACACTGTGCTCACGCACGTGGAGTTCCTAGGAGCCCGCACTGATTGGCTAAAATGCAAGTCTGTCAAGCAAACTGACAATATCATTTAAGTAAGAACTTACCTGATAAATTCATTTCTTTCATATTGGAAAGAGTCCATGAGCTAGTGACGTATGGGATATACAATCCTACCAGGAGGGGGCAAAGTTTCCCAAACCTCAATGCCTATAAATACACCTCCCACAACTCAGTTAAATGAATAGCCAAGAAGTGAGGTGTAAAAAGGAGTAAAAAAGCATACAAAAAGAGGAAATGGAATATAATTGTGCTTTTGTACAAAAAAAAACATATCCACCATAAAAAGGGTGGGCCTCATGGACTCTTGCCAATATGAAAAATGAATTTATTAGGTAAGTTATTACATAAATTATGCTTTCTTTCATGTAATTGGCAAGAGTCCATGAGCTAGTGACGTATGGGATAAAAATACCCAAAAATGTGGAAGTCCACAGAAGAGTCACTAGAGAGGGAGGGATAAAATACAACAGCTATTTCCACTGAGAAATTAAATCCACACAATAATTAAGTTTTTCTTAAAAAATAAATAAATCAAAAGCAGTAGAATCAAACTGAGACAGATGCCTGAATAACTTTTACTACCAAAGACTGCTTCAGAAGAAGCAAAATACATCAAAATGGTAAAAACAATAAAAGTATGCAAAGAAGACCAAATTACTGATTTGCAAATTGATCATCCAAAGCTTCATTCTGAAAAAGCCCAAGAAATGGCAACTGAACTTAGTAGAATGAACTGTAAAACTCCAAATAAGCCTTGAGAAACAAAAGCTTTAAACAGGATGCCTAAGCAAAGGCAAAGGCTTTCTAACCTTTTCTGGAACCAGAAAAACAACAGACTAGAAGTCTTCTGGAATCCTAGAACCTCATTATAGAATTATAAAACTCTTACCACATCCAAAGAATGTAAAGAACTCTCAAAGAATTATTTAGGATTAGGACACAAAGAAGGAAAAACAATTTCTCTACCAATGTTGTTCAAATTCACAACCTTAGGAAATGAAGTCCACAAAACAACTTATCTAGATGAAAAATCAGATAAGGAGACATACAAGAGAGAGCTGATAAATCAGAAACTCTTGTAGCAAAAGAGATAGTCAAACGAAACAACACTTTCCAAGAAAGTAGATAATCTTCAAAGAAAATATAGGCTCAAAAGAAAGAGCCTGCAAAATCTTAAGCCAAATAAGACTCCAAAAAGGAGAAATTAATAAATGAACAGGCTTGATACCAACCAAAGCCTGAATAAAACAGTGAATATCGGGGGGCGGAGCCAGCAGCCCAACATGGTAGTCGTGTTTCTGTGAGCTCCGTGTGCTCTGTTGCAACAAGCTGCTCTAAACAAGGGATAAAAGCTATCAGATGAGGTATCAAATGTGAGATATGCCTGCCTAAACTACCCGATCTTCATCACTGAAGAGAGAGACAAGGAAAAGCTACCCGGCGCACATTTAATCAGGAGCCTGTGTTTTAGCTGCGCCACAACTCACGGAGCTAGCGGTCACCCACGTGGCTGCTTGCATCGACAACTTGCCGTAAATCTCAAGCTGACATTAGGGAGCACTATCGGGCGCTGCGGTAAGGTACAGACAATACCTCTTCTCTCTCTCTCTTTACAAATAGACCGCACGGTCACACATTGGGGCTCCAGCCGATCGCTATTGCGGCCCGCTTGGCTAACCAGTTAGGAACTTCCTACGCTCACCAGGGGGCTTTTCCTTGCAACCTCCGCCGCACTATAGAGGTGCACAATAGACTGTTGACGGACATACGACATTCAGCCAGCCAAGCCTCATTAGCCCCATAGTCAGCACACCTACCTCCCCGGCTACAGTTGGGCCCGTGAGGCATAACGTCACTGCTCAGACTGAGCATATAGCAGGGAACGGCAAGTGCAGGATAGCAGGCTACTACACCAACTTAATATAGTCTGTATAATTGCTGCTCCTGTATACTACCTTACATCACCATGTCAACCAGGAAGGGCCATAAATCACAAAAAGGGCCCAAAAACCCCAAAAGCTCCCTAGGCCCCAACCTGGCTATGAAGGAATATTTTAAACCATTAGACTCACTGTCACATGACCATATAATTGCACAGCAAGAAAATGGTAGCGATTCAGAGGACTCAGACATGACCTCAATACAACATACCCCACCCAGGCCCCTTACCAAGGCTGACTTAAGCACGCTACCCACTAAAGACAACTTTGCAGCGCTGATGACCCACGTTAGCCAGCTTATCAAAGAAGGCCTGAAGGAGGTTAGAAAAGACCTAAATGAACTGGGCAACAGGGTAGAATACTTAGAAGGATCGGAGTATATTAACAACCAGCATGAGGAAATGTCACGGCAACAACATCAGCAAAGTGTTATCATAGACGACCTACAACACCACGTTGAAGATCTTGATAACAGGGGCAGAAGGCAGAATATTCGTATCCGCGGCATCCCAGAAAGTGTGCTGAATCAACAACTGGGGGACTATCTGCAAAATCTATTTAAACACCTTGCTAACCCAGTGGAGATCTCAGACATGCCGCTTGACAGAGCCCACAGAGCCCTACGACCCCCCCCAAGGCCCTCAGATCCACCCAGGGATGTTATCCTGAAATTCCAGAATTATAAGGATAAAGAAACTATATACAACGCTGCCAGGAAAACCCAAACTGTCCTATTTGAAGGATCAAAACTTCAGATATACGCAGACTTGAGCCCCATTACATTGGCTAAAAGAAAGGAGGCTAGATACCTTACACAGCACCTCCAAAATTTGTGCATCCAATACAGATGGGGCTTCCCCTTTTGTCTTAAAGTCATTAGGGGCCCCCAAACTTATATCTATAGAACACCAGAAGATCTAGAGACTTTCTGTAAGGGGCTCAATATTTCTTTACTCGATCTTCCTAAGCTGAATGACCACCCTCACCCCTCATCAGAGCTGAAGGATATACACCCCAAACCGCAACGGCAGAATTGGTCGACAGTAAACAGGAAAAGAAACAGAACCACCTGTAACTCTCCACAACCTGCCGATACCGCTTCTGCACCACTTACTTGATCAAGTTCTCCTGAAGACTTTGGTTTGACCTTTCCTCCCCTTCATATGGTGTAGTATGAAGCTTATTTGCTTGTTCTCTTCGCATAGTTGGCTTCATTAAGCATACATTATAATGACTCAGTGACTTTCGCTCACATGAAAACCCCAACCTTTCTACATGCAGACTTTTTTTTGTCTCCAAGTTGCCCCCCCTCCCCAGTTATATAAAATGCATGTGTTTTATCCCCTGATGTATGTGTTTAGTCCATGCACTAAATATCTCAACATGTGTGTCCAGGAATTTGGTCAAGAGAATCTGTTTGATGCCCCGTTCTCTCCCCTTCTTAAACTTAAACATGCTGCCTTACAGTAGCATCCTCAGGCAATAATCCCTGACAGTTTTATTCAGCTCGATTTTATTGTTGCATCGAGCGTAGCTCTCTATCTAGAGTTACTTTTTCCCCCCTCTCATTGTTTGTTTGATGTCCCCATATAGTGTGATGTTAACACTTTTTTAATTTTCAATTTGAACCCCCTTACCTTTAATACTATTATTTACAGTTCTTTTGTTTTGTGTCATCCAACAATGCTACATATGCTAAAAATGCTGTTTTATGTATATTTCTTACTGTATGAACTAATGTTTATGCTTATGCTTTCTCTCCAGCAAACCGGGTATCATCCACTCTTTTCTACTTCCTCTTCTCTCAAGTTATATCCTGTCATTGTTGCTCTACTGCTGGGCCTCAAGGTGACAAGTAAGTGCTCCTCTGTAGGTTGCCGTGCAATCCATACATGTAATATAACTCATACACAGCGCAGAGCGACACATCATCATACCATAATCACTTTACTTCTCATTCGTCATGAGCTCCCCTAATGTCAAATTCCATTCACTAAACGTGAAAGGTCTTAACTCCCCGACAAGCGGTCTGTCGCTCTAAACTGGTTTCACAGGCAAGAGGCCGACATTATCTATATGCAGGAGACTCACTTTGCTCTGGCGGCGGCCCCGGCGTGCTCATCCCGCACCTACCCATTGGGATACTTTGCCCATAATACAACTAAAACAAATGGGGTGAGCATATTGGTTCATAGAAGACTTCCCTTCTCTCTCATATCCAAACATCAAGATGAAACAGGTAGAATCCTAGTTTTAATAGGCACCCTGTATAATCAGCCAGTCACTCTAGTGAACTTATAGTGAACTTATATGCACCTAACAAACACCAAGCTAAATTTTTTAGGAAGGCCTTAGATATTCTCACACCCATAGCTACTGGTCTGGTGCTGTTGGCAGGCGATTTCAATGTCGCATTGTCACAGGCGCTGGATTGCTCACTAGGGCGCAGCTGCATACCTACCTCCACACTGCACTCTATTCAGAGTAAAATACAGAACCTGTCATTAGTGGACATATGGAGACTTAATCACCCCCAGACAAGAACCTATACCTTTTATTCACATCCTCAGAGATCCTCATCTAGGATCGACTATATTTTTATTGACCAGAACCACCTACACTTGACAAGACACTCGTACATTACTCCCGTATCATGGACAGACCACTCCGCTGTCTCCATAGAGATCTCCTGGCCTTCGGCCCCCGTGTCCCAGTACTGTTGGAGACTAGACGAATCGCTGCTTAAGAATGTGCAACTGTCCGAGGAGATCACTCGATACCTAGTGGAATATTTTGCCCTTAATGACAATGGTGCGACGAAATCTCAAATAGTGTGGGACGCGCACAAGGCAGTTATCAGAGGGGATTTCCTTAAATATAAAGCAAACCTAGTTAAATTAAGGAGAAAAGAATTCGATTCACTGACAACAAATTTAAATAGCGCTGCGACAGAATTTGCAATTGCACCACACAATAAACTTCTAGAGGACAAGCTGGCGAAAGCCAGAAGAGATCTTAACGCATATCTCAATAAGGAAGCTCTGAAACATGCCTTCTTCTTGCGCAAGCTTTACTTTACGGAGGGAAATAGGATAGGCACACTACTGGCCAAAGCGCTAAGTCAAAGGACGCTTAACTCCTTTATACACAAAATATCCTCTCAAGACTCAGTAGACATTCAGGATAGCAAGGGAATAGCTAGAGTGTTTCATACATTCTTCAACTCCTTATATCAACTCCCCCTTTAAATGACAGCCAAACTCGAGCGGAATGTGAGGATTATGTTCGCTGCGCAGGTCTTCAGACCTTGTCCCAATCGGAGTCAGTTCAACTTGATGCACCCATCGAAGTGGCCGAGATTCTTTCAGCTATTGAATCCCTCCCTAACCACAAGACCCCTGGCCCGGACGGATTGTCCAATTCCTACTATAAATCTTTCAAGCACATTCTAGCCCCGCATTTAGCCACTCTATTCAAATCAGTAGATAATCATGAACCTTTTTCAAGAGATATGCTGTCAGCGCATATTACCCTGATCCACAAACAAGATAAACCCCCTAACCTTCCGGGTAGCTACCGCCCCATCTCTTTAATTAACACGGAAGCAAAAATTTATGCCAAAATTCTCGCTACCAGAATTAATAAACTACTGCCGCGACTTGTACATACTGACCAGACAGGCTTCATTCCGCGTCGGGAGGCCAGGGACAATACTATCTGAACACTGCACTTAATAGACTATGTGTCTACCTCCAAAATTGAATCAGTCCTGGTCTCTACCGACATGGAAAAAGCATTCGACAGACTGAACTGGACATATCTTAGATCGACCCTGACGGAGTTCAGCTTTGGAGACACGACCATAAATAGAATCTTTAGTTTATATGACAGCCCTTCTGCTAGGAAAAAAGTTAATAACACCCTCTCAGACCCCTTTCAAATATATAATGGAACCCGCCAGGGGTGTCCACTTTCACCATTGCTGTTCGCAATAGCAATGGAACCACTAGCCGCACACATTAGGAATAATATGAACATTAAGGGGATTACAATAGGCCCTTCCGAATACAAAATCAGTCTTTATGCCGACGATATCTTGTTAACTCTGTCCGACCCCCGTAATTCGATTACTCACCTCCTAGCGGAATTCCGTCGGTTTGGTAAATTATCACATTTTCACATAAATGATCAAAAATCTAATATCCTCAATATAAACATGAAGCCCAAACAATTTGCGGCCCTTTCCGAGGTGTGCCCATATCATCTGTGTACAGACCAGATAAAATACCTATGTATTGCCCTCACCCCTAAAATAAGCTCTCTCTTTCAGGCTAATTATGTCCCGCTCCTTAAACGGATCCAATCTAGTAGCCAAAACTGGCAATCCAAGCCGTTCTCTTGGTGGGGCAGAATGCAGGTGGTTAAGATGTCCATATTACCTCTCGTCCTATATACTTTCCAGACAGTTCCTATTGACCTCCCTCAGACTTACTTAGACCAGCTGCAGTCAACCCTTAATAAATTCATATGGGGAAGCAAAAGACCTAGAGTAGCGAGGCACACTTTATATCGCCCAAAGATCAAAGGGGGACTGGCGGTCCCATGCATCACTCAATATTACCAAGCGGGCACATTACAACATGTGTTAGACTGGCATGTAGGACACATAGATAAAGCATGGATATTACTAGACGCACACATTCTCCAATCTCCTCAAATAGGCCCTCTCTGTTGGCTACCTCATACTTATAGACCGCTAGTGACAAAAACTTTGCCCCTATATAAACATATTTTCTGCACATGGGACAATATCCTGGACCACATTCCTGGAATCTCCTCCCCTTTTTCCCCCATGTTTCCGATTTTCCAAAACACAGAATGGCTACAAAGCATCCATACCGCGGGCAAATACACTAGATTTTCTGACCTAGGCCTCTCCTCGTCACTTTGTGAATTCCTTCACTTGGGCACATTGAAATCTGCACCCGAATTGTCAGATATACTACAGGACACCTTTGGACAATGGCTTAAGTACTCCCAACTACAGCACCTCTTAGCAACCTCCCCCCACAGACTCTCTCTCCTCCGCCCCCTTACACAATTTGAGTCTATTTGTAGACATGGAGGGGCCCTAAAGGTTTCCCTAGCCTTGTCTAAAAGAATCCTTGACGCATGCCTATATAAACAGCTGCCTAAAACCACACAGACTTGGTCAGCTGAGCTGGAACTAGAATTCTCAGAGGAGCAGTGGGAAAAAATGTATCAGCGCACTCACAGCTCATCCACCTCCACCCAAATCTTGGAAATGAATTACAAAATCATAACCAGGTGGTACTTAACGCTGTTGAGGCTCTCTCGCATTTATCCTGGTTCCTCTTCTAGGTGTTGGAGGGGCTGCGGGGGCGTTGGTCACATGACCCATATATGGTGGTCCTTCCCTAAGCTGTGGGCCTTTTGGCAGGCTCTGCGACGATTTGTAGCACCATTATTTGATACATCATTTGTAATTACACCCGTCATGGCGCTATTCAACGATACACCCAAACAGTCCTGTAAACTCCGCGCGCACCTCCTCCAGATATGTTTGAACGGAGCTAAATCTCTTATAGCTAGGGCTTGGAAAACAGAAATGGTACCCACAATAGAGACCTGGAAGGCACGAACACAAGAGTTAATTCGCCTGGAGGAGTACTATTATTTTAAAAATAACAAAATGGCACACTACCACCTTGTCAAGTTTTATTGGGAAACCATAAACCCACTGAGGCCCCAGCACTAGCGCCCATGACCTCTCCTCTCACTCCTCTCTTCTTTGTTTCCTCCCTAACACTGTCTCCGCCTTCCCCTCCATCTCTGCATTCGCTTTGGCGCACTTACCGTAAATTGCCTCGCTAGCCTCCACCCGGCTAGTAATTGATTTACTACAGTCCTAAAAAATTGTTGTGATGACCCATATTGTCTTGTTCCCCCCTAATAATGTTTTTATTTTTATTTGTCTATTTGTATTTTTATTTATTTATCTTTTTTTTTTATTTTTTATTTCAGTATCATTATACTTAATTTTTTTTCTTTTCTTTTTCTTTTTCTCTTATCCATACCTGTTGTAAAAATGAAAATGTTCAATAAAAAAAAATAATATTTTAAAAAACAGTGAATATCAGGAAGTTAAGCAATCTTTCTAAGAAATAAAACAGAAAGAATAGAGATTTATCCCTTCAAAAAATTTGCAGACAATTTTTATCCAAACCATCCTGAAGTAACTGTAAAATCCTAGGAATTCTAAAAGAATGCCAAGAGAATTTATGAGAAGAACACCACAAAATATAGGTTTTACAAACCTGATAATACATGTTCCTTGAAACAGACTTATACGTCTGCAACATGGTGATAAAAACTGAGTCAGAGAAACCTCTATGACTAAACACTAATCAATTTCCATACCTTCAAATTAGTAATTTGAGATCCCGATGGAAAAATGGCCCCCTGAAACAAAAGGGCTGGCCAAAGCGAAAGTGGCCAAGGATGGCAACTAGACACCCAAAACAAGATCCACATACCAAACCTGTGAGACCATGCTGATTCTATCATAAACATATGAGACTGTTCCAATATGATTTTGGAGATCACCCTTGGAAGAAAAAAACAGAGGCGGAAAAATGTAACCAGGTTGCAAAACCATGACACTGCTAATGCATCCACCATCTCCACCTGAGGATCTCCAGACCTGAAAAGGTACCTGGGAAACTGAGAAAACACATCTGTATAGAGCTACCACTCTCCCAGATGTAAAGTCTGACGGCTGAGAAAATCCACCTCCCAAATGTCTAAACCTGAGATATGAATCATAGAAATTAGACAGGAGATGAATTCCACCTAAGAACGTATTCAAGATACTTTTTTTAAATGCTAAGGAACTGCGAGTCCCTATTTGATGATTGACATATGCCACAGTTGTGATACTGTCTGTCTGAAAGCAAAATGAAAAGTTCTCTCCTAAAAGAGGCCAAGTCTAAAAGAGCTATGCAAATAGCAGAGTTCTAAGATATCAATTGGTAACCTCGCCTCTTGAAGTTTCCAAACCCCTTGTGCTGTCAGAGACCTTCAGACAGCTCCCCAACCTGTAAGACTTGCATTCAATAAGAATACAATCCAGGAAGGACAAACGAAAGGAGGATCCCTGAAAAAAATTATGATAATCTAATCACCAAATCAGAGAGAGTTGAGTGTTGGAATTAAGAACATCAACTGTGATATCTGAAAACATTAGTAAAGAAAAAAAGATGCAGATCCCATCCAGGTGCTTTAAAAGGGTGTTTCTTTATTGTGGTTTACAAATATATAGTAAAAGCAGCCTAAGCTTGCTGCAGAGCTTCAGAGACACACACTATAAGTATGGGAACAACTGAGAGGTTCGGTCTTACGCGTTTCGGCCAAAGGACATTCGTATCTGGAGAGGACAGACGGGATGAGGCTACTGCATAAGGAGCGGGGTGAGTGATAAGTTAGCCGTTTGCTGGCAATAACGATGAACTGTTTTTTGTTGGTACACTGTTACTGCTTAGGTTCACAGGCTGAATGGATTAAAGTTTCTAAAGGGATTTCTACGCCCGTACATGTTACGCTGCACTTGAGTGTCTGGTTGTTGGATTGATAACAGGGATATCGCACTTTGGCAAACTAGTTTTTGCTATCTGTTTATTTCGAATTTTACCTTCCTGCAATAGTCCCGCATACAATCATTAACTATTAGACACAGATGAAGACTCATTTATAAGAGGGAAAGGAAAAAAACATAGTTCGACATTGCGACTCTTTAGCTTTAACTTAAAGGGATATTTACCTTTGCGATAGAATATTATAAATATAAAAATGGAGACACACACTAATTTTTACTCCCTACAAACGACTGACGAATGGGATATAGATAACCTTGATCTTGAGGAACTTTTTAAAGATGACACAGAGAATGTTAAACTAACTGACCTTTTTCAAACCATGTAAAAACTAAAAACTAAAGAGCAGAGACTGAGCCTTGATAACTGGTTGTTTGACAAATACATTAAAAGAGGGATGGTACCAAGAGGCCTGAGACTGAGAAAATTTCCAGCTTTTGAAGTGGAAAATCAAGAGTTCATCACAGAATGAAACAATATACTTACTGAATGTGTCATAAGATTAATGGGACTGTTAATTAAATATAAGATGGAGCAAATTGCTAACCTCAAAGAGGAAATTGTAAAAATACAAATAGAAATGAATAAATTTAAAGAGGTATCAGAATATGCTACCTATGATACCATGCTCCAAGAGGCAGTAGAGGAAGCAAGAAAACTAGTGGTAAACATTAAACACTCAAAATTTCTCAGGGACAGTAAGGATTATGCCAGTAATCGAGTCTATTTATGGCAGAAAAATACTAGAAGAGGAAATAGATAGCAGAATAGAAATAAAACAGGAGAAAAGGGTCAGGTTAGCATTGAGGACAGAACACTGAATATAGAAGATCGCACTAAAAATCAAAAACTACAAAAGTTAGGTAAAAAAGTAACAAAAATAAAAATAAGAAAGTAACCTTTAGTGACACTGAACAAATTGACAGCGAAGATATAACTGTAGAAACAGATTTTGCCCCTTCAGAAGGCTACACACAATCAGACACAGACGAAAGAGAAAGTTTTACTATAAATACGGAAATGCCTAAAAAACAAAATGCAAAAGAAGTAGAGACAGGAACTAAACCTAAGACACAGAGTATAAATTAATGAATCAGAGAAACAGGTTTTTCAAGGGGCAAGGGATACAAACAAGGGGGGAGGCTCAGAAAAGAACGAAAAAAGAGCAAAAAACAGGTACCAACTGAGGCAGATAAATCAGAAGGAAAAATAATGCTACAAGGAGCAGTCCTTAATATATCCTCTTACCCACTAAACGATTCAGAGATAAAAGTCTTGAACTATGGCTTGGGCTTCTGCCCTAGCAGTGACTTTAATCTCTTTCAGACTGTTTTAGATGTAAACAGATTTATTAGACAACTATCAAGAAATACTTCAAAACTGAGGTTGCAGAAAATGATTCTAATATAATTGCATCTGAACAGTCTGAGAGAGATATATCTAAGGGAGCTAGGTTTAAGAAACAAAAATCTAACTTTTATCCTACCAGATCAAGAGGTTCTCAATTGGAGCTTTTTCATAAAAGAGTAGTGGAAGATCTAACTACACTCAAGGAATCTACTAAGGATAGACACAAACAATTTAATCTTACTAGAAGAGAAAGAGAAGCTCTTAAAAACCTAGAAGAAAATGATAAGATCGTGATTAAACGATCGGAGAAAGGTAACAGCATAGTTGTCTGTGACAGAGAATGGTACATCAGTGAATCTTATAGGCAACTAAATGACAATGAAGTATACACAAGACTAAGTTTTAATCCTACCCAGAGAATTCAGGAAAAGCTTTTGTCGTTGTTGGATGATGGGTTAGAGAATGGGTATATGGATAGAGCTACATTTGATTCTTTATTTAATGGAAATCCAAAAATACCCATTTTCTACCATCTTCCAAAAACCCACAAAGGCACAACTAACATAAAGGGAAGACCCATTATATCAGGCCTAGAATCAGCACTAGAACCCCTGTCTAATTGGGTTGACGGAATATTGCAACCCATTGTTTCTAACCTTGAAAGCCATCTTAAAGATACAACAAATGTTTTGAATATCTTTGATGAATTCGAATGGAGGGATACATTTAGCTGGTTGTCAGTGGACGTTGTATCCCTATATTCTATGATACCCCATAAATTGGGTTTAAAAGCCATTGAATACTTTCTTGATTTAGAAACAACCTATGATTGCTACTTCAAAAGTTATATCCTGGAGACTATCAAATTTCTCCTAGAGCATAACTACTTTATGTTTGAGGGGGAGTTCTTCCTACAAAAACAAGGGACTGCAATGGGGGTGCGATTTGCGCCCTCATATGCAAATCTCTTTATGGGATGGCTAGAAAGAAGTCTCATTATAAGTGATCTCAACCCATACAGGGGCTCTATATTCCTCTATAAGAGGTTTATAGACGACTTGCTCTTTGTATGGGATGGTGATGAAATAGGGAAGGATATGTTTCTAACATACCTTAACAGTAACAGAATGGGTATGAGATTTACTTCAGATTGGAATAGAAATAAAATCAATTACCTTGACCTAACTCTTATTGCAGACAGACAAAACAACAAGGTTATAACAGATCTATACAGAAAACCAATAGCAGGCAACGCACTGTTGCATGCTAAGAGCAACCACCCCAAACACGTCACTAAGGGTATAATAAAAGGTCAAATGATGCATATGAAAAGAAACTGTTCCCAAAATGAAGACTATAATAAAGCTAAATCTGAACTAACAGAAAGAATGGTATCTAGGGGATACAATAGACAACAAATAGCGAGTATTGGTGAGAAGGTAAATGTAATGGACAGGAAAGATCTTTTGCAAAACAAACAAAAAGATGATAAGAAAGATATAAGACCATTCTTTATCACACAATATTCAAACCAATATACAGAAGTCTGTGACATTGTCAATAAATATTTACCCATTATATATGGGGACAATACACTGAAACCTATAGTGGATAGCGGTTGTAGATTTGTATATAAGAAGGGTAAATCCCTGGCTAATATATTGTCACCTAGTGAACTTAAAAACAGGCAAAGAAATACAGGAAGTGCATGGTTACAAACCAATGGCACATATAAATATGGAAATAAAAGATGTAGGGCATGTGGTTACATCAAAATAACACAGACATGTAAATCATACACAACAGGAAATGAGTATAATATCAAAGGCTGTATAAAGTGTCCAACTGATCATGTGATATATCTAGTGGAATGCACTGAACACAAAAGACAGTACATTGGAATGACAACAAGGGATGTCAGGACCCGTATTCGAGAACACATCTCATATATTGAGAATGATGTCTCATGTTCTGCATTAGCATCCCATTTTATTCAAGAGCATAACCAAGATCATAAAATTTTTTAGCTGGTCCGCCATTGAACACATATACAAACCACATAGAGGTGGAGACAGGCTAGATATTCTTAAAAGACAAGAGGCCTATTGGATTTTTGTATTTAAAACCCTTGTTCCTGAAGGGTTTAATTCTGAACATGACATTATAAACTGTTGGAGTTAATTTATAGATCAAGAGTAAACACTACAACAAGTTTGGTCTACTTAACTAATGTCATAAGGAACATTGTGATTTATAGTACAAAAAAATATCCAATATATAGCCATATCTCAATAATTTGTACTTGTGCATCTATTTATCTCTAATTCCTTATTGTGAATATAGACAATTCCTCCGTTTAAGATAATGCACTAATGTGTATATTTAAAGAGCCATTTTGTGACTTTATGTCTAACCGTTTTTATAAAAACCTGTGAATCTAGGAAAAGAAATACCTGGGGGCCCATTTATCAAAGGGCTTGCGGACCTGATCCGACACTGCGGATCAGGTCCGCAAGACCTCGCTAAATGCGGAGAGCAATACGCTCTCCACATTTAACATTGCACCAGCAGCTCACAAGAGCTGCTGGTGCAACGCCGCCCCCTGCTGACTCGCGGCCAATCGGCCGCCAGCAGGGAGCTGTCAATCAACCCGATCGTATTCGATCGGGTTGATTTCCGGCGGTTCCTGTCCGCCTGCTCAGAGCAGGCGGACAGGGTTATGAAGCAGCGGTCTTTAGACCGCTGCTTCATAACTTGTGTTTCTGGCGAGTCTGAAGACTCGCCAGAAACACGGCCCTTCAAGCTCCATACGGAGCTTGATAAATGGGCCTGTAAGAGTTTTTGTCAAATTATATACTAAAAGATGTTAACCTATATTTCTCTTATACTATGTATTTAACGTTTAACTATAGATACATTGCTGTTGTGTTGCTAAACTATATTCATATGTTCTGTCTATGTCTCTTACTATCTGTTAATTGGATAGATGAGATTTAACATAATTCAAAACTAAGGTTATACCTATATCAAGATGTAATTGGAGTAAAACATTTATGGGCGTATACCTGTAAACAGGTAAATAGCTACAGGTAGAGAGGTTCCGGTATGGTCTATGAGTAAGGCGGTCAGGATCCACCGAAAGCGTAAGACCGAACCTCTCAGTTGTTCCCATACTTATAGTGTGTGTCTCTGAAGCTCTGCAGCAAGCTTAGGCTGCTTTTACTATATACAGGTGGCCCTCGTTTTACAGCGGTTCAATTTACACTGTTTCAGAATAACAACCTTTTTTTCCAGTCATGTGACTGCTATTGAAAAGCAGTGCATTTATTAAAATAGCCAGTAGGTGGAGCTGTCCGCTTGTGTTGCAGCAAAGCCAAGCAAGCTGAAATTAATCAGTTTAACCAGACCTGAGCTATCGAGCAGATTTCAAAAGAACAAGATCTTCCTGTCTATAACTCAGTCTAGATTGGAATGCATAGAAAGAACCGTTTGCAGAAAAATGCAAGTGAAGTCTGTGTTGTGTGATTATTTTATTAGTTTTATAATGCTGTTTAACAAATGTTGTTGTTCATTTAACTTAGTTTAATTATATATTCTTTGTTGTGTGATTATTTTATTAGGTTTATAATGCTGTCTAGCATTTAAAGTCTTCATTTCAAAACGCTTAAAATAATGTATTAGGTGTTACTTATGACAATTTTGAGAGGGGCTTGGAACCTATCTCCCTCACTTCCCATTGACTTACATTATAAACTGGGTTTCAATTTACAACGGTTTCGATTTACAACCATTCCTTCTGGAACCTAACCCCCGGCGTAAACTGAGGGCTACCTGTATTTGTAAACCGCAATAAAGAAACACCCTTTTAAAGCACCTGGATGGGATCCACATCTTTTTTTCTTTACTAATTTACTTGCAAACAGGAAGGCATTTGCTACAGGACCCCACCTGACTAAAGAGTGGCATATCGAGCTGTGCAGCCTTACGTATGGTATCGAAACCGGAATAGCCTGTTGAAATTACCGGAAGGAGCAGGATCCGTGATTGTGGAGGTGACCAACAGACGCTGAAAATTTCACCACCAGGTAAGACCTCATCTGCCCCTAAAGGACATTCGTATCTGGAGAGGACAGACGGGATGAGGCTACCGCATAAGGAGCGGGGTGAGTGATAAGTTAGCCGTTTGCTGGCAATAACGATGAACTGTTTTTTGTTGGTACACTGTTACTGCTTAGGTTCACAGGCTGAATGGATTAAAGGTTCTAAAGGGATTTCTACGCCCGTACATGTTACGCTGCACTTGAGTGTCTGGTTGTTGGATTGATAACAGGGATATCGCACTTTGGCAAACTAGTTTTTGCTATCTGTTTATCTGAAAACATTCCCTGCACTATTGATTCAGTATGCAAAGCTAAAGAGGTCTCAGATGAAAAATGAGCAAAAGGAACCACGTCCGATGCTGCAGTTATGAGACCTAAAACTTCCATGCACATAGCCACTGAAAGGAATTTTCTAGACTGTAAGTTTAGACAGACTAACGCCAATTACAATTGACTCTTGTACAATAAAGACAAAGTCATAACACTGAATCCATCTAGAAACCCAAAAAAGGTGACCCTTGTCTAAGGAATCACTAAACTCTTAGGTA
This sequence comes from Bombina bombina, assembly GCF_027579735.1. Lineage (NCBI taxonomy): Eukaryota > Metazoa > Chordata > Amphibia > Anura > Bombinatoridae > Bombina > Bombina bombina. The sequence goes on from NW_026511860.1 coordinate 310,609, forward strand.
GATTAAATCCTCTAACCAAGTCATGAAGAAACAAAACTAGTTGATTCATGAGAGATTCCAATAAAAGAAAAGTCAATACCAAGATACTATCCAAATAAGGAAGCACCACAATACCCTACTGAATACAGAAAGAAGGGCAACAAGAACCTTTGAAAAGATTGAAAAGGCTGTCGCTAGACCAAAAGGAAAAGCAACAAATTGGTAAAGCTTACCTAAAAAAGAGAATCCCAGAAACCAAAAGGGGTCTGAATGAAATAAAATATGAGGATAAACGTTCTGTAAAATTGAGTGGACATGAAATGACCTTGCTGAAAAAAAGGCATAATAGTCCTTAAAGTGAATGTATATCATATGCTTTCTAATGAACATTATTAATTCCTAATATACTTGCAATGTAAACCGCAATATTTATTTAGGAAAATAAGCATCTTGTGATATTATAATTTAATTTATAACTTATCTGCGTCTTGAACGCCAACTCCTCCCATCCTTGACTTCCGGTATTGCTTATTTGCGCATGCGTTTTGAAACAGCTGTTAATATGCGCAAAAAATGTATTAATCCCTAAACCGCTGCTCCCGGACCCCGCCGCCACCTAATAAAGTTATTAACCCCTAAACCGCCGCTCCCGGACCCCGCCGCCACCTAATAAAGTTATTAACCCCTAAACCGCCGCTCCCGGACCCCGCCGCCATCTACCCCATCTACCCCGCCGCCATCTACCTTAGCTACCCCGCCGCCATCTACCCCATCTACCCCGCCGCCATCTACCTTAGCTACCCTGCCGCCATCTACCCCATCCACCCCGCCGCCATCTACCTTACCTACCCTGCCATCTACCCCATCTACCCTGCCGCCATCTACCTTAGCTACCCCGCCGCCATCTACCTTAGCTACCCCGCCGCCATCTACCTTACCTACTGTAACGGTACCAACAGGATACCAAGGGTTAACACCAGGGAACAATGTCCTGCATAGGGAATCAGCAATTCACAACCCAGCCAGTTTTCAGGTTTAAAACAGAATGACATTTATTAAAGGCTATGCCTAGTATTTATGCAGGTCTGACCCCCCCCCCCCCCCCAGATGGGGGTTGAAAGACTGTTGTACATTACATGGAGGGAACAAGCCCTTTTACATGATACAATAGAATTATATTACTTAAACACTTCAACCACAAGACACTCTTGGCTCTTCTTATCACTTAGGCGTTTTCTCTCTGAGGGTGATCAAACAATGGAATTCTTATCACTAACTAAATTATGGTTGGAGCCAGCAACTTGTGTTTAGAAAATAGTTTCTTAAAGCTAAACACAGTTAACTCCTTCAGTCCTGACAGAAGGGTCTGTCACATAGCTCCCCCCTTGTGGAACACTCCGGCAGACCCGGCTTGACCCTTTTGCGGGTCAACCTGGGGATGACCGGACTAGGAGGTGGTAGGCATGTCAGTTTGCCAGGACAATCCATCTGTATTCCCGTTATGAGAGATAATTCCTGTCCATACAAACAAGGGTTCAACTTCCTCAGTGCCCAGACTAGGGCTAAACAGTCCTTCAAAATCCCATCAGCTTCTTTACGAGTTTTCTGTACCTGCTCTTTATAGGTATCCACAATCCCTTCATACTGACATAGGGTGCCCTTGAGTTGCTGCACCTCACTATGAGCCAGCGTCAGCTTCTCCTCAAGTGTCGCTAAGTTTGTCTTTAATGTTTCATGTCCCACTCTCAAGCTGGTGTTTTCTGCAGTCTGTCGGTGCAGCTTGTCTAGCAGAGATTCACGTTCTAAACGTGCTTTTTCCTCTGCGCTCCTCTTCTCCTTCATCAGCGCATTGTAACGGGACCTCCACATATCAATAGCGGATAGAGATTTACTGAGCTCAGCGTCCTGGGGCTTAGCAGCAGGTGGGTCAGTCTCTGCTGCACGGATCTGGGCACGGGTAGTCACAGGGTTAACATCAGCGGGACCCATAGGAGCGTAGGCAGAAACAAGGGGGGTCAAGTCATTTCCAAGGAGAACATCAGCAGGTAAGTCCTTCTTGACCCCCACATTCACAGGTCTAGCGCCCACTCCCCAATCCAAATGTACCCTGGCAACAGGTAGGTGGAACACAGTGCCCCCTGCTACCCTCACAGCCACAGTGTCTCCAGTGTGCTGTTTCTCAGACACCAAGTTCTCTTGAAGCAAGGTCATGGTAGCACCAGTATCCCGTAGACCACTGACCTCCTTCCCATTCACTTTAACCCGTTGCCGGTTATTCCGGTGGGCAGCTTGCATGGGGTCTGCTTCATGTAGGCTGCCCCAGCATTCAGTATAATGTGGGATTCCGCCGGCGGGTCTTCTCCAGGACTGTGCTTGATTCGCTGCGTTTAGGGGACACTCTGGTCTTTTGTGCCCTAGTTGCTTACATCCAAAGCACCGAATAGGTTATGAGTAGCCCCGCGAATTGAACCGGGCACTCTGAGGGTAGTTCGTGGCCAGAGACCGTGTGGTATAGCGGTGCGCCGGGGGTTGGTAACTGGCAGCTGCTGGGGTGACTGGGGGTCTGTACTCCACTCTAGCAGTGGGCAATCGGTATACTGCTCCCCCTGCCCCTCGTACTGCCACGGATCCGCCAGTGGGTGCTGTATCCGGCACCAAATGGGGAGCTATCAGGGTTAAAGTAGCTCCCGAATCCCGAAGTCCCTGGACCGACATCACCTCATGCAGAATTCCCAGGGGTTCCTCGGCTTGGGTGCTCAACAACTCATGAGCGGCTGGCTCCGTTTGGTAATGGTGAGCAGCCGCCCTTGGGGCCAGGTTCTGTCTGACCTGGTTCCAAGCTTGTCTGCTCCGATTTTGGGTGCACTCACGTGCCATATGTCCCCACTGCTTGCAGGTGTGGCATTGTATATTCGCCCGTCTGTTGTATCGTGAAGGGGGTGGTGGATTCCCTGGGGCTGGGCGAAAAGGTGTCGCTGTGGGGTTGTTCGGCTGTAGTCCATGGTGCCTCCTGGCATCAAAATGCTGGTCTGCTAATCTGGCTGCTTCGGTTAAGGTGAGAGGTTTTCGATCTCTCACCCATTCTTGGGCTTCTGGGGACAAGCCGTTAAAGAATTGCTCCAAGAGCATCAGTTGTCGCAATTCTTCCATGGTGGTAGCTTGGCTGGCCTGTATCCACCCTTGAGATGCTTGATCCAGCTTGTGGGCCCACTCTGCATGTGAATCTCTTTCTGGCTTGCGCAGGCCTCTAAACTTGCGCCGGTATGCCTCTGAGGTAATGGCATATCTTTCCAAGATCGCTCTCTTCACTTTAGCGTAATCCTTGCAGTCCTCCCTGGGTACAGCGCGATACGCTTCCGCTGCTCTACTGGCTAGCTTGCCTGCTAGCACCGGCACCCATACGGACTGCTCCAAATCATGTAACTCACACAGTCTCTCAAAATCCTGTAAATACCCATCGATCTCATCCTTCTCCTCACAAAACATTTTAAATGCATGGTATGGGATTTTGGGTCTTACTGGGTTGCTGAGTGCGTCCAAAATGGATTCTGCTCAGGAGGATGCATTCCGCGGACTGTGTGCCATCACATACTCCTGCACATCTGCCATTACCACGGATAGCATATCCCGTGGTACAGGTTGGGGTAAAAATTCCAGCCTGGTCCTCATTTCCCTCTGGTATAGGGTCTCCTCCATGGCTGCTGGAGGCGTAGCGCTGCGAGCTCTGTCTCCCTCCATCAGCTCAGCAATTAATATAGCCTTGGGTTTGCTGCTGCCTATCTTTCCCCTGGCTTCTAGCAGTTCCTTTAACGTTTGTCTCTTTAGCTTAGAATAATCCATCTCCATTCACTTTGGTCCCTGGTACTCCTTCCATCTTAGTCAGTATTGTAGTAATCCCCCTCTTCCTGAGGTTACTGGCTTGTGTAGTTGCTCTTCTGGGCGATAAGGTTCATTCCGTCGCTTGCCACCAATTGTAACGGTACCAACAGGATACCAAGGGTTAACACCAGGGAACAATGTCCTGCATAGGGAATCAGCAATTCACAACCCAGCCAGTTTTCAGGTTTAAAACAGAATGACATTTATTAAAGGCTATGTCTAGTATTTATGCAGGTCTGACCCCCCCCCCCCTCAGATGGGGGTTGAAAGACTGTTGTACATTACATGGAGGGAACAAGCCCTTTGACATGATACAATAGAATTATATTACTTAAACACTTCAACCACAAGACACTCTTGGCTCTTCTTATCACTAAGGCGTTTTCTTTCTGAGGGTGATCAAACAATGGAATTCTTATCACTAACTAAATTATGGTTGGAGCCAGCAACTTGTGTTTAGAAAATAGTTTCTTAAAGCTAAACACAGTTAACTCCTTCAGTCCTGACAGAAGGGTCATCTACTCCATCTACCCTGCCGCCATCTACCTTACCTACCCCGCCGCCATCTACCCCATCTACCCCGCCGCCATCTACCTTACCTACCCAGCCGCCATCTACTCCATCTACCCCGCTGCCATCTATCTTACCTACCCCGCCGCCATCTACCACATCTACCCCGCCGCCATCTACCCCATCTACCCCGCCGCCTTCTACCTTAGCTACCCCGCCGCCATCTACCCCATCTACCCCGCCACCATCTACCTTACCTACCCCCTAAAGTGAGCTCCTACCCCGCCGCCATCTATTTGAAAAATATTAACCCCTAATCAAATTCCCTTACACCGCCGCCTGCTATATTAACTATATTAACCATAATTATATTAGGGTTAATATAGTTAATATCGTTATTATATTATATATATATTAAGTATAATAACCCTATCTAACTCTAACATCCCTAACTAAATTCTTATTAAAATAAATCTAATTAATATTAATATTATTAATTAAAATATTCCTATTTAAATCTAAATACTTACCTATAAAATAAACCCTAAGATAGCTACAATATAATTAATAATAACATTGTAGCGATTTTAGGGTTTATATTTATTTTACAGGCAACTTTGTATTTATTTTAACTAGGTACAATAGTTATTAAATTGTTATTAACTATTTAATAGCTACCTAGTTAAAATAATTACCAATTTACCTGTAAAATAAATCCTAACCTAAGTTACAAATACACCTACACTATCAATAAATTAAATAAACTACAAATTTCTAAACTAAAATACAATTAAATAAACTAAATTACAAAAACAAACACTAAATTACAAAAAATAAAAAAAGATTACAAGATTTTTAAGCTAATTACACCTATTCTAAGCCCCCTAATAAAATAATAAAGCCCCCCAAAATAAAAAATTTTCCCTGCCCTAGTCTAAATTAAAAAAGTTCAAAGCTCTTTTACCTTACCAGCCCTTAAAAGGGCCTTTTGCGGGGCATGCCCCAAAGAAAACTGCTCTTTTGCCTGTAAAGATAAACACAATACCACCCCCCAACATTACAACCCACATACCCCTATTCTAAACCCACCCAAACCCCCCTTTAAATAAACCTAACACTACCCCCCTGAAGATCTCCCTACCTTGTATTCACCCAGCCGGGCAGAACTCTTCATCCGATCCGGGCGATGTCCAATCAAGCGGCAGAGAAGTCTTCTTCCCTCCGGCGATGTCTTCAATGAAGCGGAAAAGAAGTCTTTTTCCATTCGGGCGAACTCTTCTTCCATCCGGCGATGTCTTCAAGCAAAGCGGCATCTTCTATCAGCCAATCGGAATTAAGGTAGAAAAATCTGATTGGCTGATTGAAGTCATTTAAAGGTACCTCATTCCTCGTTTAGTCTTCGTGCCGGATGGATGCTCCGCGGCGGAGGAGCGAAGAAAGAAGATTGAAGATGCTGCTTTGCTTGAAGACATCGCCGGATGGAAGAAGAGTTCGCCCGGATGGAAGAAGACTTCTTTTCCGCTTCATTGAAGACATCACCGGAGGGAAGAAGACTTCTCTGCCGCTTGATTGGACATCGCCCGGATCGGATGAAGAGTTCTGCCCGGCTGGGTGAATACAAGGTAGGGAGACCTTCAGGGGGGTAGTGTTAGGTTTATTTAAAGGGGGGTTTGGGTTGGGTTAGATTAGGGGTATGTGGGTGGTGGGTTGTAATGTTGGGGTTGGTATTGTGTTTATCTTTACAGGCAAAAGAGCAGAATTCTTTGGGGCATGCCCCGCAAAAGGCCCTTTTAAGGGCTGGTAAGGTAAAAGAGCTTTGAACTTTTTTAATTTAGAATAGGGCAGGGGAATTTTTTTATTTTGGGGGCTTAGAATAGGTGTAATTAGCTTAAAAATCTTGTAACATTTTTTTTATTTTTTGTAATTTAGTGTTTTTTTTTTTTTGTAATTTAGTTTAGTTTATTTTATTGTATTTTAGTTTAGATATTTGTAGTTTATTTAATTTATTGATAGTGTAGGTGTATTTGTAACTTAGGTTAGGATTTATTTTACAGGTAAATTGGTAATTATTTTAACTAGGTAGCTATTAAATAGTTATTAACTATTTAATAGCTATTGTACCTAGTTAAAATAAATACAAAGTTGCCTGTAAAATAAATATAAACCCTAAAATTGCTACAATGTAATTATTAATTACATTGTAGCTATCTTAGGGTTTATTTTATAGGTAAGTATTTAGATTTAAATAGGAATATTATAATTAATAATATTAATATTAATTAGATTTATTTTAATAAGAATTTAGTTAGGGATGTTAGAGTTAGATAGGGTTATTATACTTAATATATATATAATATAATAACGATATTAACCCTAATATAATTAGGGTTAATATAGTTAATATATATAATAACTATATTAACCCTAATATAATTAGGGTTAATATAGTTAATATAGCTGGCGGCGGTGTAGGGGGATTAAATTAGGGGTTAATATTTTTAAAATAGATGGCGGCGGCGTAGCTAAGGTAGATGGCGGCGGGGTAGGTAAGGTAGATGGCGGCGGGGTAGATGTGGTAGATGGCGGGGTAGCTAAGGTAGATGGCGGCAGGGTAGGTGGGGTAGATGGCGGCGGGGTAGCTAAGGTAAATGGCGGCGGGGTAGGTGGGGTAGATGGCGGCGGGGTAGGTTGGGTAGATGGCGGTGGGGTAGGTAAGGTAGATGGTGGCGGGGTAGATGGCGGCGGGGTAGCTAAGGTAGATGGCTGCGGGGTAGCTAAGGTAGATGGCGGGGGGTAGCTAAGGTAGATGGCGGCGGGGTAGATGGGGTAGATGGCGGGGTAGGTAAGGTAGATGGCGGTGGGGTAGATTTGGTAGATGGCGGGGTAGCTAAGGTAGATGGCGGCGGAGTAGGTGGGGTAGATGGCGGCGGGGTAGGTAAGGTAGATGGCAGTGGGGTAGATGGTGACGGGGTAGCTAAGGTAGATGGCGGGGGGGTAGCTAAGGTAGATGGCGGCGGGGTAGATGGGGTAGATGGCAGGGTAGGTAAGGTAGATGGCGGCGGGGTAGATGTGGTAGATGGCGGGGTAGCTAAGGTAGATGGCGGCGGGGTAGGTGGGGTAGATGGCGGCGGGGTAGGTAAGGTAGATGGCGGCGGGATAGCTAAGGTAGATGGAGGTGGGGTAGATGGCAGCGGGGTAGCTAAGGTAGATGGAGGTGGGGTAGATGGCAGCGGGGTAGCTAAGGTAGATGGCGGCGGGGTAGGTGGGGTAGATGGCGGCGGGGTAGGTAAGGTAGATGGCGGCGGGATAGCTAAGGTAGATGGAGGTGGGGTAGATGGCAGCGGGGTAGCTAAGGTAGATGGCGGGGGGTAGCTAAGGTAGATGGCGGCGGGGTAGATGGGGTAGATGGTGGCGGGGTAGATGGGGTAGATGGCGGGGTAGGTAAGGTAGATGGCGGTGGGGTAGATGTGGTAGATGGCAGAGTAAGCGTACTCAGGCTTTCTATACCAGGGCAGCAACATGTTAGGAAAACGCAGCAAATCCCACTTTACAAGTTCCCAACTGCTTTAAAGCCACGACAGCCCTGCTGAAGAGACTAACGTGGAGTATGGCTAGACCCAATTGTGATTGAAGTCCAGAGCAATCTTGCCCAGACTTCAAAAGCTCTTTGCCTCCTCCTGCTGGCCAGGAGTGATATTCCCAACAGTAATTGATGATGAGCCAAGACTGAGCTTCTTCTAATCCCCCCAAATAATTCTACTCCAGTTTCTAACTTTACTATCACTGTCGGTGACACCGCTATCTCCCCATCACCCCAAGTCCGCTGCCTAGGAGTTACACTCGACTCCAATCTGTCCTTCATACCCCACATACAATCGCTCTCTTCATCCTGTCGCAACCACCTACGCAATATCTCCAGAATTCGTCCTTTTCTGAGTGCTGAAACTACTAAACAGCTAATCCATACCCTAGTAATTTCCCGGCTTGACTACTGTAACAACCTACTAACTGGCCTTCCTCTCTCCCGCCTCTCCCCCCTTCAATCCATCCTAAATGCCTCTGCTAGGCTAATCCACCTATCCCAACGCTCTGTATCTGCCGCACCCCTCTGTGAGTCCCTTCACTGGCTCCCCATTCACAGCAGAATTAAATTCAAAATTCTCACTTTGACCTACAAAGCCCTTACCAATGCAGCCCCCCCCATACCTGTCCTCACTCATCAACAAATATACTCCAGCCCGTCCCCTAAGATCCAACAACGATCTACTCCTTGCCTCTTCTACCATCACCTCCTCTCATGCTAGACTACAAGACTTCTCTCGTGCGGCACCAACCCTCTGGAACGCACTTCCTCGTGCTGTCAGACTTTCCCCCAACCTCTCCTCCTTTAAACGCTCCCTAAAGACCTTCTTGTTCAGGGAAGCCTATAACCAAATCAGTAACTAATGATTTCTACTTGCCTAATAGTTGCCCTCATCTAACTTCACACTAACATCATTCCCACCTTTGCAGTCCCCACCTCCTGTTTCTCACCCTCCTACCCATTTAGATTGTAAGTTCCCACGGGAACAGGGCTCCCAATTCCTCCTGTATTTGTTTGTTAAATTTTGTCTGGTGTCTCATATTGTACTGTCCTTTTATCTTTGTTACCTATGAACAGCGCTGCGGAATCTGTTGGCGCTTTATAAATAAAGAATAATAATAATAATGATGATCTGTGGATTCACCGTGTCATTAGAAAGAAAAAAATTAAAAATAAACTTCCCAACATGATTCCTAAACTGAAACTGTTTAGACTGCAAAAGGGAAATACACATAGACCTGACTCATGGCAAATATAAGTACAATACATATATTTAGGACTTTATATAAATACATAAAGTGTCAACCATAGCTGAGAGTGTCCTAAATAATGATACATACTTACCGAAAGACACCCATCCACATATAGCAGATAGCCAAATCAGTACTGAAAAACTATCAGCAGAGGTAATGGTATATATAAGAGTATATCGTCGATCTGAAAAGGGAGGTAGGAGATGAATCTCTACGACTGATAACAGAGAACCCTTGAAAAGATTTCCTACGAGAGAAACTATAAAAATCAATAGGCGATACTCTCTTCACATCCCTCTGACAAACACTGTACTCTGAGAGGAACTGGGCTTCAAAATGCTTAGAAGCGCTTATCATAGAAGAAATCATAAAAATCAAGCACAAACTTACTTCACCACCTCCATAGGATGCAAAGTTTGTAAAACTGAATTGTGGGTGTGGTGAGGGGTGTATTTATAGGCATTTTGAGGTTTGGGAAACTTTGCCCCCTCCTGGTAGGATTGTATATCCCATACGTCACTAGCTCATGGACTCTTGCCAATTACATGAAAGAAATAAGGGGCAGTTTGCAGAGGATTAGATACAAGGTAATCACAGAGGTAAAATGTGTATTAATATAACTGTGTTGGTTATACAAAACTAGGGAATGGGTAATAAAGGGATTATCTATCTTTTAAAACAATAAATATTCTGGTGTAGACTGTCCCTTTAATTTAGGCTGGCTTGCATCTCAGATCCCTTTCATTTAGAAATAATTTACTTAGCTCTGATAGGTTAATCAAGTTAACCAATCAGAGTTACATATGGGTGGGCTCAACACCAAGACTGTCCACACTTCTGATTTGTTAATACTGATAGTCTATCCAGATTGCATAAATTATAAATAAAGAGCCCTGAGAAGCGAACCCTGACTTTGACATGGACACGGCTTAAAGGGACATAAAACGCATTTTTTTTATTTCATGGTTCAGATAGAGAATACAATTTTAAAAAAAGTTTCAAATTTACTTCTATTATCAAATTTTGGGTTTATGTCCAGATGGACAGAACAGGACAATAAAAAAAATATTAGTGCTTTATGAAGGGTGTTAGGAAGTATTATAAGGCTTTGTGGGTCCTTGAGGGATTATGCTTATGAAGTAGGGGTTGTGTAGGAGGGGGCAATAAGTGTAATATAGTGCAGGGGGGGGGGGTTAGCTGGTGGGATGTGATTAGGGTTTGTGCCAGGGCTGGGTGTGTGTCATTGATTAGGGATAAGAGAGACACAGGGCTACATTAAATGTGATTCCCTATGCAATGTACACATGACGCACACAGAGCTGAACACAACACATGATACACACAAACACTAATCTTTATATGCAAAACACACAATGCACAGACACACATAAGTACATACACCCACAACACACAGTGCACAGACAGACATAAGTACATACACCTACAACACACAGTGCACAGACAGACATAAGTATATACACCCACAACACACAGTGCACAGACAGACATAAGTACATATACCCACAACACACAGTGCACAGACATAAGTACATACACCCACAACACACAGTGCACAGACAGACACAAGTACATACACCCACAACACACAGTGCACAGACAGACACAAGTACATACACCCACAACGCACAGTGCACAGACAGACATAAGTACATACACCTACAACACACAGTGCACAGACAGACATAAGTACATACACCCACAACACACAGTGCACAGACAGACATAAGTACATATACCCACAACACACAGTGCACAGACATAAGTACATACACCCACAACGCACAGTGCACAGACAGACACAAGTACATACACCCACAATGCACAGTGCACAGACAGACATAAGTACATACACCTACAACACACAGTGCACAGACATAAGTACATACACCCACAACGCACAGTGCAAACTCATAAGTACATACACCCACAACACACAGTGCACAGACATAAGTACATACACCCACAACACACAGTACACAGACATAAGTACATACACCCACAACACACAGTGCACATACATAAGTACATACACCCACAACGCACAGTGCAAACTCATAAGTACATACACCCACAACACACAGTGCACAGACATAAGTACATACACCCACAACACACAGTGCACAGACATAAGTACATACACCCACAACACACAGTGCACAGACATAAGTACATACACCCACAACACACAGTGCACATACATAAGTACATACACCCACAACGCACAGTGCACATTCATAAGTACATACACCCACAACGCACAGTGCACATTCATAAGTACATACACCCACAAAACACAGTGCACACTCATAAGTACATACACCCACAACACACAGTGCACAGACAGACATAAGTACATACACCCACAACACACAGTGCACAGACAGGCATAAGTACATACACCCACAACACACAGGGCACAGATAGACATAAGTACATACACCCACAACACACAGTGCACAGACATAAGTACATACACCCACAAAACACAGTGCAGAGACAGACATAAGTACAAACACCCACAACACACAGTGCACAGACACATAAGTACATACACCCACAACGCACAGTGCACAGACAGACATAAGTACATACACCCACAACACACAGTGCCCAGACACATATAAATGCATACACTCACAACACACAGTGCACAGACAGACATAAGTACATACACCCACAACACAGTGCACAGACACATATAAGTACATACACCCACAACACACATTGCACAGAGAGACATAAGTACATACACCCACAACACACAGTGCACAGATATTTTGTCCCCTTCACTCCAAAGAGACAGCAATCATTAAGGTTAATAACAACCTACTTACAGCAAAATCCAAAGGCCACTTCTCTCTGCTTATCCTCCTTGATCTGTCTGCAGCCTTTGATACTGTTGACCACCCTCTTTTGCTCCAAACCCTCCAATCCGTCGGCATTTGTGAAACAGCTCTCTCATTGTTATCTTCCTGTCTATCTAACCGTACCTTTAGTGTAGCCTTCTCTGGGGCTTCCTCTGCCCGTTACCACTTTCTGTTGGGGTACCGCAAGGCTCTGTCCTCGGTCCCCTTCTCTTCACAATCTACACATCATCATTAGGTTCCCTATTAAAGTCCCACCGGTTTCAATATCATTTGTATGCCGACGACACCCAAATCTACATCTCTGTACCAGACCTATCTCCTTCCTTGCTAACCCGTGTCACTAACTGTCTTTCTCACATCTGTTCCTGGATGTCCTCTCACTACATTAAGCTAAATCTCTCCAAAACATAGCTCCTTATTTTCCCTCCTTCTTCTAAAACTTCCACCCCCCATCTCTCTATAACTATTGACAACTCCATCCTTACCCCTACCCTGCATGCCCGATGTCTCGGGGTCACATTTGACTCAGATCTTTCTTTCATTCCTCACATTCAGTCCTTGGCTAAAGTGTGCCGCTTCCACCTTAAAACCTCTCTAAAATTAGACATTTCCTTACACAAGACACAACTAAGATTTGAATCCACTATCTCATCCTTCTCGACTACTGCAACTCCATCCTCTCTGGTTTCCCTAGCTGCCACATAGCTCTTTAACAATCCATAATGAATGCCTCTGCCAGGCTCATCTTCCTTACACGTCGCTCTTAGGGCCTAGTTATCAAGCCGTCAACCTCAAATACGCTGGAATTCCGCAGCGTATTTGTGGCGAGGCTGATTCGCCTTAGTTATCAAAGGCTAGAGACCGGCAAAAGTAGAATTTTGTGACGTAAACCTCGATCCGCCGGACTCAGTCCGACACAGATCGATTCTTACGTCACTCCAGATGTTCCACACACAAGTGCGGCACAATCTGATTACTTTTGCTAGTTATCAAAAAACTAGCAGGTACGCACTTTTACGGCCCAGCGTACCTGGTTTTCCAATCCGCCACCCTGGAGGCGGCGGATCCCATAGGAATCAATGGGAGTCTGACCATAGCGAAAGTACAAGTTCGCTGCTGCCAGACATCCCATTGATTTCTATGGGAGCTGTCTACACCTAACACCCTAACATGTACCCCGAGTCAAAACACCACTAATCTGTCCCCCTACACCGCCACAACTAAATAAAGTTATTACCCCCTAAACCGCCGCTCCCGGAGCCCACTGCAAGCTACTCTATACATATTAACCCCTAAACCGCCGCTCCCGGAGCCCACCGCAACTATAATATATGTATTAACCCCTAAACCGCCGCTCCCGGAGCCCACTGCAACTATAATATATGTATTAACCCCTAAACCGCCGATCCCAGACCCTGCCGCAACCTATATTAAATTTATTAACCCCTAATCTGCCCCACCCTACACCGTCGCCACCTATAATACATTTATTAACCCCTATCCTGCCCCCTACTACACCGCCGCCACTGTAATAAATTTATTAACCCCTAAACCTAAGTCTAACACTAACCCTAACACCCCCCTAACTTAAATATTAATTAAATAAATCTAAATAATATTTCTATTATGAACTAAATTAATCCTATTTAAAACTAAATACTTACCTTTAAAATAAACCCTAATATAGCTACAATATAAATAATAATTATATTGTAGCTATCTTAGGATTTATTTTTATTTTATAGGTAACTTTCAATTTATTTTAACTAGGTACAATAGCTATTAAATAGTTATTAACTATTTAATAGCTTACCTAGCTAAAATAAAGAGAAATTTACCTGTAAAATAAATCCTAACCTAAGTTACAATTACACCTAACACTACACTATACTTTAATAAATTATTCCTATTTAAAACTAAATACTTACCTGTAAAATAAACCCTAAGATAGCTACAATGTAATTAATAATTACATTGTAGCTATTTTAGGAATTATATTTATTTTACAGGTAACTTTGTATTTATTTTAGCTAGTTAGAATAGTTATTAAATAGTTATTAACTATTTAATAACTACCTAGCTAAAAGAAATACAAAATTACCTGTAAAATAAATCCTAACCTAAGTTACAATTAAACCTAACACTACACTATCATTAAATTAATTAAATAAATTACCTACAAATAACGACAATTAAATACAATTACATAAACTAACTAAAGTACAAAAAATAAAAAAAGCTAAGTTACAAAAAATAAAAAAAATAAGTTACAAACATTTTAAAAATATTACAACAATTTTAAGCTACTTACACCTAATCTAAGCCCCCTAATAAAATAACAACCCCCCCAAAATAAAAAAAATGCCCTACCCTATTCTAAATTAAAAAAGTTCAAAGCTCTTTTACCTTACCAGCCCTTAAAAGGGCCATTTGTGGGGCATGCCCCAAAGAATTCAGCTCTTTTGCCTGTAAAAGAAAAATACAACCCCCCCAACATTAAAACCCACCACCCACATACCCCTAATCTAACCCAAACCCCCCTTAAAATAACCTAACACTAATCCCCTGAAGATCATCCTACCTTGAGTTGTCTTCACTCAGCCGAGCAGCGATGGAACCGAAGAGGAGACCCGGAGCGGCAGAAGTTATCCTCCAAGCGGCGCTTAAGAAATCTTCCATCCGATGAAGTGATTCTCCAAGCGGCGCTGAAGAAGTCTTCCATCCGGGCGATGTCATCTTCCAAGAGGCGCTGAGGAAGTCTTCTATCCGGACGATGTCATCTTCCAAGCGGGGTCTTCAATCTTCATCCCGCCGACACGAATGAAGGCTCCTTTAAGGGACGTCATCCAAGATGGCGTCCCTTCAATTCCGATTGGCTGATAGGATCCAATCAGCCAATCAGATTGAGCTCGCATTCTATTGGCTGATCGGAACAGCCAATAGAAGGCGAGCTCAATCTGATTGGCTGATTGGATCAGCCAATCGGATTGAACTTGAATCTGATTGGCTGATTCAATCAGCCAATCAGATTTTTCCTACCTTAATTCCGATTGGCTGATAGAATCCTATCAGCCAATCGGAATTGAAGGGACGCCATCTTGGATGACGTCCCTTAAAGGAGCCTTCATTTGTCGGTAGTCCGTCGGGAAAGAAGGATGTTCCGCGTCGGCGGGATGAAGATTGAAGACCCCGCTTGGAAGATGACATCGCCCGGATAGAAGACTTCTTCAGCGCCTCTTGGAAGATGACATCGCCCGGATGGAAGACTTCTTCAGCGCCGCTTGGAGGATCACTTCATCGGATGGAAGATTTCTTCAGCGCCGCTTGGAGGATAACTTCTGCCGCTCCGGGTCTCCTCTTCGGTTCCATCGCTGCTCGGCTGAGTGAAGACGACTCAAGGTAGGATGATCTTCAGGGGATTAGTGTTAGGTTATTTTAAGGGGGGTTTGGGTTAGATTAGGGGTATGTGGGTGGTGGGTTTTAATGTTGGGGGGGTTGTATTTTTCTTTTACAGGCAAAAGAGTTGAATTCTTTGGGGCATGCCCCACAAATGGCCCTTTTAAGGGCTGGTAAGGTAAAAGAGCTTTGAACTTTTTTAATTTAGAATAGGGTAGGGCATTTTTTTATTTTGGGGGGGTTTGTTATTTTATTAGG
This sequence comes from Bombina bombina, assembly GCF_027579735.1. Classification (NCBI taxonomy): domain Eukaryota; kingdom Metazoa; phylum Chordata; class Amphibia; order Anura; family Bombinatoridae; genus Bombina; species Bombina bombina. Next base: position 326,355 of record NW_026511860.1, read on the forward strand.
GGGCTTAGATTAGGTGTAAGTAGCTTAAAATTGTTGTAATATTTTTAAAATGTTTGTAACTTATTTTTTTTATTTTTTGTAACTTAGCTTTTTTTATTTTTTGTACTTTAGTTAGTTTATGTAATTGTATTTAATTGTAGTTATTTGTAGGTAATTTATTTAATTAATTTATTTAATGATAGTGTAGTGTTAGGTTTAATTGTAACTTAGGTTAGGATTTATTTTACAGGTAATTTTGTATTTCTTTTAGCTAGGTAGTTATTAAATAGTTAATAACTATTTAATAACTATTCTAACTAGCTAAAATAAATACAAAGTTACCTGTAAAATAAATATAAATCCTAAGATAGCTACAATGTAATTATTAATTATATTGTAGCTATATTAGGGTTTATTTTACAGGTAAGTATTTAGTTTTAAATAGGAATAATTTATTTAAGTATAGTGTAGTGTTAGGTGTAATTGTAACTTAGGTTAGTTTTTATTTTACAGGTTAATTTCTCTTTATTTTAGCTAGGTAAGCTATTAAATAGTTAATAACTATTTAATAGCTATTGTACCTAGTTAAAATAAATTGAAATTTGCCTGTAAAATAAAAATAAATCCTAAGATAGCTACAATATAATTATTATTTATATTGTAGCTATATTAGGGTTTATTTTAAAGGTAAGTATTTAGTTTTAAATAGGATTAATTTAGTTCATAATAGAAATATTATTTAGATTTATTTAATTAATATTTAAGTTAGGGGGGTGTTAGGGTTAGTGTTAGACTTAGGTTTAGGGGTTAATAATTTTATTACAGTGGCGGCGGTGTAGTGGGGGGCAGGATAGGGGTTAATAAATGTATTATAGGTGGCGACGGTGTAGGGGGGCAGATTAGGGGTTAATAATTTTATTACAGTGGCAGCGGTGTAGTGGGGGGCAGGATAGGGGTTAATAAATTTATTATAGGTGGCGACGGTGTAGGGGGGCAGGACAGGGGTTAATAAATTTAATATAGGTTGCGGCGGGGTCAGGGAGCGGCGTTTTAGGGGTTAAAATATTTATTTAGTTGCTGCGAGGTGCGGGATCAGCAGGATAGGGGTTAATAACTTTATTATAGAGGGCGACGGTATAGGGGGGGCAGGATAGGGGTTACTAGGTATAATGTAGGTGGCAGCGGTGTCCGGGAGCAGCGGTTTAAGGGTTAATACATTTATAAGAGTTGCGGCGGGGTCTATGAGCGGCGGTTTAGGGGTTAATACATTTATAAGAGTTGCGGCAGGGTCTAGTAGCGGCGGTTTAGGGGTTAGTAACTTTATTTAGTTGCGGGGGGCTCCGGGGGCGCCGGTATAGGGGGTAGAACAGTGTAGTTAGTGTGGGTGCTTAATGACAGGCTAGCAAGAAAGCTGTAAAAAAGCCGAAGAGCAGCGAGATCGGATGAGTGATAACTCTCACAGTCCGCTGCTCATCTCCCCGTACTTGGTGCGCAGCTTTTTGACAGCTTTTTTGATAACTTAGGCAAATTTTTGCAGGTCCGCGGCGGCGATGTGAGGCGAGCTTAGGCGGGCGTATTGGGCCGGCGAAGGCAGGTAAAATAGACACGTTGATAACTACCCCCCACTATCTGCTGCACTTCTCTGCCAATCCCTTCACTGGCTTCCTCTTGCCTCTAGGATTAAACACAAAATACTCAATCTGACATACAAAACTATCAACTGCACTGCTCCCCATATATCTCAGACCTTGGGGCCAATTTATGAAGATGCGGGCGTACATCGATAAATGCTGACAGCATACAGTGTCAGCATTTATCATTGCACAAGATTCGCTGCCAATCGGCCGCTAGCAGGGGGTGTCAATCATTCAGATCATATCTGATCGGGATGATTGCTGTCTGTCGCCTTAGAGGTGGCAAATGAGTTAAGGAGCAGTGGTCTTAAGACAGCTGCTTCTTAACATGTTTTGCGCGGAAACAGCTGCATTTGCAGCTACATAAATCGGCCTCTATGTCTCCAGATACTCTCTCTCCTGACCCCTTTGTTCTGCTCATGATCTCCTCCTCTCTTGTCACCTCATCACATTCCCGTTTACAGGACTTCTCCAGACTGGCTCCCATCTTGTGGAACTCTATGCCTCGCTCCACAAGACTCTCCCCTAGTTTTGAAAGCTTCAAGCACTCTCTAAAGACTCCACTGTTCAGGGATGCATACAACCTACACTAACCTTTCCTAATACCAGTTCCTCTCCTCCATTACTATCTGCCATTAACCCCCTTAGCATGTAAGCTCAATAGCCCAACTGTTTGCAGATCACCTTCATAAGAGCTGACTACAACAGTGCAACTCTCGGTAGGGCCATCTACCCATTTGATCCCTATAAATGTTACCTTGCATTCCGCCTATGTTTATAGTGCTGCGGAATCTGTTGGCGCTCTACAAATAACCGATAATAATAATAATAATAATAATACATAAACCTACAACACACATTGCACAGACATACATAAGTACATACATCCACAATGCACAGTGCACAGACAGACATAAGTACATACACGCACAAAGCACAGTGCACAGACATAAGTACATACACCCACAACGCACAGTGCACAGACAAATAAGTACATAAACCTACAACACACATTGCACAGACATACATAAGTACATACATCTACAACGCACAGTGCACAGACAAATAAGTACATAAACCTACAACACACATTGCACAGACATACATAAGTACATACATCTACAACGCACAGTGCACAGACATACATAAGTACATACACGCACAAAGCACAGTGCACAGACAGACATAAGTACATACATCCACAACGCACAGTGCACAGACAGACATAAGTACATACACCCACAACACACAGTTCACAGACAGACATAAGTACATACACCTACAACACACAGTTCACAGACAGACATAAGTACATACACCTACAACACATAGTGCACAGACAGACATAAGTACATACACCTAAAACACACATTGCACAGACATACATAAGTACATACACCTACAAGACACAGTGCACAGACAGACATAAGTACATACACCTACAACACACAGTGCACAGACAGACATAACTACATACACCTACAAAACACAGTGCACAGACAGACATAAGTACATAACACCTAAAACACACATTGCACAGACATACATAAGTACATACACCTACAACGCACAGTGCACAGACATACATAAGTACATACACCTACAACGCACAGTGCACAGACATACATAAGTACATACACCCACAACACACAGTGCACAGACATAAGTACATACACCTAAAACACACATTGCACAGACATACATAAGTACATACAACCATAACGCACAGTGCACAGACAGACATAAGTACATGCACCTACAACACACATTGCACAGACACAGTACATACACAGTACATACACTCACTACGCCCAGTCAAACATAAGTACATAAACCCACTATGCACAGTACACAGACAAACATAAGTACATACACCTACAACACACATTGCACAGACATACATAAATACATAAACCCACTATGCACAGTGCACAACCAGACATAAGTACATAAACCCATTACGCAAAATGCACAGACAAACATAAGTACATAAACCCACTACGCACAG
>NW_026511860.1:334975-360095 GCF_027579735.1 Bombina bombina
TACTATGTGCCTGTATGTGTGTGTGTGAGATACTATGTGCCTGTATGTGTGTGTATGATACTATGTGCCTGTGTGTGTGTGTGTGATACTATGTGCCTGTGTGTGTGTGTGTGTGTGTGACATTGTGACTGTGTGTGTGTGTGTGTGTGTGACATTGTGCCTGTGTGTGTGTGTGTGTGTGACATTGTGCCTGTGTGTGTGTGTGTGTGTGTGTGACATTGTGCCTGTATGTGTGTGTGTGAGACATTGTGCCTGTATGTGTGTGTATGATACTATGTGCCTGTGTGTGTGTGTGTGATACTATGTGCCTGTGTGTGTGTGTGTGTGTGTGTGACATTGTGACTGTGTGTGTGTGTGTGTGACATTGTGCCTGTGTGTGTGTGTGTGTGTGACATTGTGCCTGTGTGTGTGTGTGTGTGTGACATTGTGCCTGTATGTGTGTGTGTGTGACATTGTGCCTGTATGTGTGTGTATGATACTATGTGCCTGTGTGTGTGTGTGTGATACTATGTGCCTGTGTGTGTGTGTGTGTGTGACATTGTGACTGTGTGTGTGTGTGTGTGTGACATTGTGCCTGTGTGTGTGTGTGTGTGACATTGTGCCTGTATGTGTGTGTGTGTGACATTGTGCCTGTATGTGTGTGTGTGTGACATTGTGCCTGTGTGTGTGTGTGTGTGTGTGTGACATTGTGCCTGTGTGTGTGTGTGTGTGACATTGTGCCTGTATGTGTGTGTGTGTGACATTGTGCCTGTATGTGTGTGTGTGTGACATTGTGCCTGTGTGTGTGTGTGTGATACTATGTGCCTGTGTGTGTGTGTGTGAGACATTGTGCCTGTGTGTGTGTGTGTGACATTGTGCCTGTGTGTGTGTGTGTGTGTGTGACATTGTGCCTGTATGTGTGTGTGTGACATTGTGCCTGTGTGTGTGTGTGTGATACTATGTGCCTGTGTGTGTGTGTGTGAGACATTGTGCCTGTGTGTGTGTGTGTGTGTGTGACATTGTGCCTGTGTGTGTGTGTGTGTGACATTGTGCCTGTATGTGTGTGTGTGTGACATTGTGCCTGTGTGTGTGTGTGTGATACTATGTGCCTGTGTGTGTGTGTGACATTGTGCCTGTGTGTGTGTGTGTGTGACATTGTGCCTGTGTGTGTGTGTGTGATACTATATGCCTGTGTGTGTGTGTGTGATACTATGTGCCTGTGTGTGTGTGTGTGAGACATTGTGCCTGTGTGTGTGTGTGACATTGTGCCTGTATGTGTGTGTGTGTGTGACATTGTGCCTGTATGTGTGTGTGTGTGACATTGTGCCTGTATGTGTGTGTGTGTGACATTGTGCCTGTATGTGTGTGTGTGTGACATTGTGCCTGTATGTGTGTGTGTGTGATACTATGTGCCTGTGTGTGTGTGTGTGTGACATTGTGCCTGTATGTGTGTGTGTGTGACATTGTGCCTGTATGTGTGTGTGTGTGACATTGTGCCTGTGTGTGTGTGTGTGTGACATTGTGCCTGTATGTGTGTGTGTGTGACATTGTGCCTGTATGTGTGTGTGTGTGACATTGTGCCTGTGTGTGTGTGTGTGTGATACTATGTGCCTGTATGTCTGTATGTGTATGAGACATTGTGCCTGTATGTGTGTGTGTGACATTGTGCCTGTATGTGTGTGTGTGTGACATTGTGCCTGTATGTGTGTGTGTGTGACATTGTGCCTGTGTGTGTGTGTGTGTGATACTATGTGCCTGTATGTCTGTATGTGTATGAGACATTGTGCCTGTATGTGTGTGTGTGTGACATTGTGCCTGTATGTGTGTGTGTGTGACATTGTGCCTGTGTGTGTGTGTGTGTGATACTATGTGCCTGTATGTCTGTATGTGTGTGTGACACTATGTGCCTGTGTGTGTGTGTGTGTGTGAGACAGTGGAGGGCAGCATAGCCCGGAACAAACATAAGAATTAAGGCCCTTAGGAGTGAGCTGCTGTGAAGTGGCAACAATGTTGCATTAGTGAGGGTGAGGTTTAGCTCACCTTTAAGAAGCTAGGATACAGGCCCCAAACCCTCTTTCCAGCTCACCTTCACAGCTTGCAGGATCTGTCATTCTGTCTGATACCAGTCTGCTGCAGCATGGATCGTTCAGCCAGAGTGCCTGTGAGAATGGATGAATTGGCAGAGCTGATGAATGGGGAATTTGATTCTGAGGAAGAGATCGAGCCGCCATCACCCCAAGATCCGGTGAGTCGTGCCCTTGTTTCCTCCTCTTTATACCCCTCCGTCTGGGTGGCCCCCCCTTCTCAGGCCCCTCCGTCTGTAGTCCCCCTCCCTTGGATAGTGGTGCTAGGGTCTCAGGCGGGTCTGGGGTTAGCCCCCCATTTCCTCAAATATTGCCCCCTAATGTGTTGGTGGCTGGGCCTAGTGGGAGCATCGTGGCCTTACCTTCACCATCAGTTACACTGTCCGGTGAGGCGGTGTCCACTGCCGTTGCGCTCCTCTAATCCCTAGCATCGGTGCTTTCGGGCGGTGGTCTTCCATCTGTAGGCGTCTGGTCTCCTTTCCCATCTCCGGCTAATGAGCAGGCCGCAGGCCTGACCGGGGGCATGTCAGTTTTGGCCAACGATTTAGGGCCTCAGCCAGTAATTAATCAGGCGGGGGGTAAGAGGCGGGCGGCTAGTAATTTTCGGCCTAGTAGTAGCCGCGCGACCTCATCAAGCAATACGCGCAGCACATCGCGGATTGCACGCGGTTCGCCTGTGGGCGTGGCACCCAGCGAGGCCTCCCCGGGAGTTATTACAAGGGTGTCTGCCAAGAAAACAGAATTCATGCTTACCTGATAAATTTCTTTCTTTTGCGATGTACCGAGTCCACGGATTCATCCTAACTTGTGGGATATTGTCCTTCCTGACAGGAAGTAGCAAAGAGAGCACCACAGCAAAGCTGTCTTTATAGCTCCCCCCTTAACTCCACCCCCCCCCCAGTCATTCGACCAAAGGCCAAGGAAGAAAAGGAGAAACTATAAGGTGCAGAGGTGACTGAAGTTTACATAAAAAATACTATCTGTCTTGAATAGACAGGGCGGGCCGTGGACTCGGTACATCGCAAAAGAAAGAAATTTATCAGGTAAGCATGAAATCTGTTTTCCTTTGCAAGATGTACCGAGTCCACAAATTCATCCTAACTTGTGGGATACCAATACCTCTTTAGGACACGGATGAAGGGAGGGACAAGACAGGAACCTAAACGGAAGGCACCACTGCTTGCAAAATCTTTCTCCCAAAAATAGCCTCCGAAGAAGCAAAAGTATCAAATTTGTAAAATTTGGAAAAAGGTATGAAGCGAAGACCAAGTCGCAGCCTTACAAATCTGTTCAACAGAAGCATCATTTTTAAAAGCCCATGTGGAAGCCATCGCTCTAGTGGAGTGAGCTGTAATTCTTTCAGGAGGCTGCTGTCCAGCAGTCTCATAAGCCAAACGGATGATGCTTTTCAGCCAAAAGGAAAGAGAGGTAGCCATAGCCATTTGACCTCTATGCTTTCCAGCATAGACAACAAACAAAGAAGATGATTGGCGAAAATCTTTGGTTGCCTGCAAATAAAACTTCAAGGCACGAACCACGTCCAAGTTGTGCAACAGACAGTCCTTCTTAGAAGAAGGATTAGGACACAGAGAAGGAACAACAATTTCCTGATTCATATTCCTGTTAGAAACAACCTTAGGGAGGAACCCAGGTTTGGTACGCAAAACCACCTTATTAGCATGGAAAGCAAGATAAGGCGAGTCACATTGTAATGCAAATAGTTCAGAAACTCTTTGAGCTGAAGAGATAGCAACTAGAAACAGAACTTTCCAAGATAGAAGCTTAATATCTATGGAATGCATGGGTTCAAAATGGAACCCCCTGAAGAACTTTAAGAACTAAATTGAGACTCCATGGCAGAGCAACAGGTTTAAACACAGGCTTAATTCTAACTAAAGCCTGACAAAAAGCCTGAACGTCTGGGACATCTACCAGAATAGACAAAGCAGATATCTGTCCCTTTAAGGAACTAGCGGACAATCCTTTCTCCAAGCCTTCTTGGAGAAAAGACAAAATCCTAGGAATCCTGATCTTACTCCATGAGTAGCCTTTGGATTCACACCAAAAAAGATATTTACGCCATATCTTATGATAGATCTTCCTGGTGACAGGCTTTCAAGCCTGAATCAAGGTATCTATGATACCTTGATTCAATCTCCAAGCAGTCAGTTGCAGAGAAATTAGATTTGGATGCTTGAATGGACCTTGAATCAAAAGGTCCCGTCTCAGTGGCAGAGTCCATGGTGGCAGAGATGACATGTCCACCAGGTCTGCATACGAAGTCCTGCGTGGCCACGCAAGCGCTATCAAAATCACTAAAGCTCTCTCCTGTTTGATTCTGGCAATCAGATGCGGAAGGAGAGGGAATGGTGGAAACACATAAGCCAGGTTGAACGACCAGGGTACTGCTAGAGCATCTATCAGTACTGCCTGAGGATCCCTTGACCTGGATCCGTAACAAGGAAGTTTGGCGTTCTGACGAGATGCCATCAGATCCAATTCTAGTGTGCCCCATAGCTGAACCAGTTGAGCAAACACCTCCAGATGGAGCTCCCACTCCCCCGGATGAAAAGTCTGACGACTTAAAAAATCTGCCTCCCAGTTCTCCACCCCTGGGATATAGATCGCTGATAGATGGCAAGAGTGAGTCTCTGCCCATCGGATTATCCTGGAAACTTCTATCATCCCCAAGGAACTCCTTGTTCTCCCCTGATGATTGATATAAGCTACAGTCGTGATGTTGTCCGACTGAAACCTGATGAATCCGGCAGAAGCCAGCTGAGGCCACGCCTGAAGAGCATTGAATATCGCTCTTAATTCCAGAATATTTATCGGTAGGAGGGCCTTCTCCTGAGTCCACAAACCCTGTGCTTTCAGGGAATTCCAGACTGCACCCCAGCCCAGTAGGCTGGCGTCCGTCATCACAATAACCCACGCTGGCCTGCGGAAACACATTCCCCTGGACAGGTGATCCTGTGACAACCACCAAAGAAGAGAGTCTCTGGTCTCTTGATCCAGATTTATCTGAGGAGATAAATCTGCATAATCCCCATTCCACTGTTTGAGCATGCATAGTTGCAGTGGTCTGATATGCAAGCGAGCAAACGGAACTATGTCCATTGCCGCTACCATAAGTCTGATTACCTCCATACACTGAGCCACTGACGGCCGAGGAATGGAATGAAGAGCTCGGCAGGTGGTTAAAATCTTTGATTTCCTGACCTCCGTCAGAAATATTTTCATGTCCACCAAATCTATTAGAGTTCCCAGGAATGGAACTCTTGTGAGATTAATAAGAGAACTCTTTTTCACGTTCACCTTCCACCCATGAGATCTTAGAAAGGCCAACACTAAGTCAGTGTGAGACTTGGCAAGTTGGAAAGTCGACGCTTGAATTAAGATGTCGTCTAGATAAGGCGCCACTGCTATGCCCCTCGGCCTTAGGACCGCCAGAAGGGACCCTGGCACCTTTGTGAAGATTCTTGGCGCCGTGGCCAACCCGAAGGGAAGAGCCACAAACTGGTAATGCTTATCCAGAAAGGCAAACCTGAGGAACTGGTGATGATCTTTGTGGATAGGAATGTGTAGATACACATCATTTAGATCCACGGTAGTCATATATTGACCCTCCTGGATCATTGGTAAAATAGTCCAAATGGTCTCCATCTTGAAGGATGGAACTCTTAGGAATTGGTTTAGGATCTTGAGATCTAGAATTGGTCTGAAGGTTCCCTCTTTTTTGGGAACCACAAACAGATTGGAGTAGAAACCTTGCCCCTGTTCTGTTTTCGGAACTGGGCAGATCACTCCCATGGTAAAAAGGTCTTCTACACAGCGTAAGAACGCCTCTCTTTTTGTCTGGTTTACAGACAATTGAAAAAGATGGAACCTCCCCCTTGGAGGAGAATCTTTGAAATCTGTCTGAGGGAACATCTTTCCTGAATCAGAAATCCCTCCCTCAGATAGCAAATCCCTCATCCCCACCTTAGAACATTGTGAGGGAATATCGGATACGGCTACTAAAGCGTCAGAAGGCTCAGCATTTGTTCTTAACCCAGAGCTACTGCGCTTCCCTTGCAACCCTGGCAGCTTAGATAAAACCTCTGTGAGGGTAGTATTCATAACTGAAGCCATATCTTGCAAGGTGAAAGAATTAGACGCACTAAAAGTACTTGGCGTTGCTTGTGCGGGCGTAACTGGTTGTGACACTTGGGGAGAACTAGATGGCAAAACCTGATTTCCTTCTGTCTGAGAATCATCTAATGCCAAACTTTTATAGGTCAAAATATGCTGTTTGCAATTTATAGACATATCAGTACAAGTGGGACACATTCTTAGAGGGGGTTCCACAATGGCTTCTAAACAAATTGAACAATGAGTTTCCTCAGTGTCAGACATATTTAACAGGCTAGTAATGAAGCAAGCAAGCTTGGAAAACACTTTATTTAATGAAAAAAAACACAATTTGCAAAAACGGTACTGTACCTTTAAGAGAAAAAAAGGCATACACAAACTGCAAAACAGGTTAAAATTGCTTCAAAAATTCCGAAATTTTAACAGTGTGGCCACTAAGCTTTAGCAGGATTGCACCACAAGTTAATAAGCAATAGACCCCAAAATGAAAAAACTGTATTGATAATTGTCTAAAACCGGTTAAAAAACCCTAAAGCACCTTGCCACAGCTCTGCTGTGTCTCTACCTGCCCTTAGGAAGTGATAATATGGGGTTTAAAGCTTCAATTAGTCCCTCAGAAGACTATCAGGACCTCAGGAGAAGTTGCTTGCTGCTTGTAAATGTAGGCCCCGCCCACCTCACTCGATGTTGCAGGGGCCTACACAAAACTAACAAACCCTGCCTGAAAGCCATGTGGGTTATTAAACAACCCCAAAGAACCCTCAAGCAAATGTCCCATAAAACAGAAAACGTTACTCCCAGACACAATTTGTCCCAAATTCACATAAAAAACTGAGTGCCCACAAAAAATTAACCCTTTATGCAAGCTAGTAAAAACCTCTGATAACACTAGGATTACTGCTTACCCTTCCCCTAATGGGGACACTGTCAGCCTTTCAGAGTTAACACAGTCTCTGCAGAAAAAATGACTGAACATACCTCATTGATGTATAGCAAGAAACCGTTCCTCACACTGAAGTTTTCCTGTACTCCTCAGCTCATATGGGAACAGCAGTGGACCTTAGTTACAAATGCTAAGATCATCATCCTCCAGGCAGAAATCTTCATCTATGTCCTGCCTGAGAGTAAATAGTACAACACTGGTACCATTTAAAAATAACAAACGCTTGATTGAAGATAAAATCACCTCTTCTCTTTACTCTTCCTGCTTAAAGCCAGCAAAGAGAATGACTGGGGGGTGGAGTTAAGGGGGGAGCTATATAGACAGCTCTGCTGTGGTGCTCTCTTTGCTACTTCCTGTCAGGAAGGACAATATCCCACAAGTTATGATGAATCCGTGGACTCGGTAAATCTTGCAAAAGAAAATGACTAGCAGCTATCCTAGTTTATGCCAAGGGGTTCCAATAAGTGTAGAGCAGGGCATGGGCAGGCAAGTTCAGTTTGCTGATGCAGTGATGGATGTGCACGTGGGCAGTGTGTCTGATAGTGTTGTGCCTGCATGTGGCGTAGAGCATAGGAGTCTTAGCCCAGGGGGGATTGATGCCTTTGCTGATAGGCCTTTGACCTCTCCCCGTGGTACTCCTCTCTCGCATTTTTCTTTTCAGAATACCATGGAACTGCAGAACGCTTTGGTGGCAGTGCAGTCCAGTCCAGGTGGTCGTGGCAAGGAAAAGCAGAGCCGGGAGCAACCTTCGACTTCCTCTGATCCTTTGTCAGTGCAGCGTCCTCTGGGAGCTGGTAAGCCCATTTTGTCTTCTGGGCATATGAGTTTTAGTTCATCTTATCATAATTCTGGGTCTGAAAGTGATAGATCACTGGGGTTGGAGGCCAAGGGTCAGAAGAGAATGCATAGAATGGTGAAATGGTTAGTTGAGGAAAGGAAGGCCATGGGTTTACCTTTCTCCCCTGGTTCATCCTGCATAGAGCCCCGTGTTCCGTTGCCGACACCTCCCGCGCCAACGGGAGTTGTTAGCCCGGAGGCGACTAATAGACGGAAGGCGGCTATGTATGGGGACACGGATCCGTGGCCTGCATTTAGCCTGCATGAGCATCTCAATTCTAAAATGGTTCGGCGGATTCAAGAAGGTAAATATGTACACATGTTTGAACTCTCGGCAGAGTCCTACCACCAGAAAGAAATGGTGGAAGATCAAAAGGCCCAATTCGTATGATGAGTGGCGCAAATGTTTTCGGGTGTAAGCGTCGTGCTATATAACTAAATTTCCCGATCAGGCATTGGATATCCTGAAATATCCGGATTCCATTGAAACAGTTTATGAGCGATACAAGGAAGGGGTGTGGTGCTATTACGACGTAGCGTTTCACAGGAAGAAGTTTGGTAACCCTCTCCTTTCTTTTGGGGATGTGGATTCGTGGCTATGGGCGCAATTGGGGCCTGAAAAGCAGGTTGTATATGGGCAGGCTCCCGCTGGACTCTCTGGCACTCGAGCCTCCCAGTGTTCTTGGCGGCGGCCTACAGGCGTATGCTGGCAGTTCCAGGATAAGCTCTGCGCTAGGGGAACAGCATGTGCATTCCGCCATGCTTGTAAGCACTGCGGGGGTGGTCACTCGGGTGCCGAGTGCACCAGATCCAGGGATGCAGTTCGCTCCCAGGAGCGGCCGGGTCTCGGTTCCAAGCCTTTCACTTCTGGAAAGGGCGGCTACCCCACTGAGGGTAGCCGTAATTGAGAAATGGCTGCTTGATTATCCTGATAAAGAGGCCGCCGATTTACTTTGTGACGGTCTACGATGGGGATTTATTATCCCCGTCGGCTCTGCTGTGGTGGGTTCTTCAGGTTCATAGGAATCTGAAGTCAGCATATCAATTTCCCAGCATAGTGAGGGAGAAATTGAACAAAGAGATAGCGTTGGGTCTCATGACTGGCCCGTTTGGAGAGATTCCGATTCCGGGGTTGGTTGTCTCTCCTTTGAGGGTTGTCCCAAAGAAGGAGCCGGGTAAGTTTCGGCTCATTCAGCATCTGTCCTTTCCAAAAGGTTGATCGGTTAACGATGCTATCCTTCCCGAGCTTAGCTCGGTTCATTACCAGTCCTTCGATGACTCGCTTGCACTGGTCGGAAAGGGCTGGTGTTGGGGCCTGTTTAGCGAAACTGGATGTGTAATCCGCGTTTTGGCTCCTTCCAGTTCACCCCTCCTCCTTTCGGCTTATGGGGTGTTGGTTTGAGGGCAAGTATTTTGTGGATAAATGTTTGCCTATTGGTTGCTCCATTTCCTGTGCCTATTTTGAAGCTTTCGGTAGTTTCTTGCAATGGTCCATCGCAGAGATTGCTGGTTTTGATGGCCTGGCACACTATTTGGATGACTATTTGCTCGCAGAGCGTGCGGGGTCTTCCGAATGCGCTTTCTTGATGAAAGTCACTAGACTTCTGCTGACCAGAATGGGAGTTCCTCTGGCTGAGGACAAGACCCAGGGTCCTTGTACGTGCCTCGCTTTTCTGGGCATAGAAATTGATTCGGCAGCAAAACAGTGTCATTTGCTACAAGATAAAATTGCCCGCATGCTGGGAGCTGTACAGGCCATGGAATCGGAGCCTTATGGGTCCGTGAAGGACCTTCAGACTTTATTGGGCCGATTGAATTTTGCCGGCAGGATTATTCCTATGGGTAGGATTTTCCTTGGATGGCTCGAACGGCAGTTGTGCGGTGAGTGGTAGCATACACGCAAGTTTCACATGTCGCCTGAAATGGTGGATGACCTGACTGTATGAGAGCAATTTTTAAGCCACTTTAATGGTATTTGCCTGTGGTGGAAGGCTGTTCCTTCCAATCCGGTGATTTAATTGTTCACTGACGCGGCAGGGTCCCACGGGTACGGTGCTTACTTGTCCGGGCAATGGAGTGCTGGCCTGTGGCCTTGCTCATGGGTCGATAAGGGGCTGGTTTGGAATCTGTGGCTTTTAGAGCATTTTCCCATCATAGTGGCCTTTGACGTTTGGGGCGACCAGCTTCGAACCGCAAAGTGGTATTCTGGACAGATAACATGAGCGTTGTTTTTGCTATTAACAAGCTCACGTCCGGATCTCCTCCTGTGGTGCGATACTTAAGGCTGTTAGTGCTGAGGTGTCTGCACCTGAATATTGTGTTCCGTACTAGGCATGTCCCGGGCGTCCAGAATATTATTGCGGATGCGCTTTCCCGTTTTCAACGGATCACTTTGTCCTGATTATTTATGGCAGGTAGCGCTGGATGGAGACCTTTGATTGGGATGATCCGTTCTTCGCTTGCCCCGTCTACCTGGAACACTTACGTGAAGCACTGGATGGAGTGGATCGCTTTCTGTAACAGGATGGGCCGACCATCTTGTGAAGGCGACCAATGGGGTCTTCTGGAATGGATTACCGAGCTCAAAGGTAATAAGGTATCAAAGGGGGCTGTCGGGTCTCGACTGACCGCCGTGTCGTTCTTCTGTAAGCTGTATGGCCTCACTGACTCCTCTAGGACCTTCCTAGTTAGGCAGGTGTTGAGGGGTTGGGGACGTATGGTGCCCAGAACAAAGGACATTAGGGAGCCTGTTACTATCGAGTGCTTCATTGTTCTGTGTCAGGCTTTGCCAGCAGTGTGTTCGTCTGCCTATGAGGCTACCCTGTTCTCAGCCACCTTCGGGCTGGCTTTCCATGGGGCACTCAGGGTGGGGGAACTGATCCCCCCCTCGAGGAACAAGCCTAGAGGTCTTCAGGCCTCTCATGTCAAGAACGACGAGTCGTCTATTCTTGTATTTCTTCCTAGATCAAAAACCGACCAAGAAGGGAGAGGAGCTTGGATGTCTTTACTGGCCCACGAAGGCTCAGCTTGTTGCCCAGTCAGACTCATCAGGGCCTACATGGACGTGCATCCGGAGGGTTCATCACAATTCCTTGTTCACGGGGATGGTTCCCCGTTGACAAGATTCCAATTCCGGAGAGTTCTGGGCTGGGCAGCATCTCGAGTAGGCCTTGACCCGAGGGTCATTGCTCCTCACTCATTCAGGGTTGGAGCGGCTACCACCGCCACGGTTTTAGGTTGGTCTGCCGACCATATTAGAGCGCTGGGGAGGTCTAAGAGGTACTTGTTGTATGTTAGGCCTTTAACTGTGTAAATGATTGTTTTCTTTTGCAATGTTCCTTGGTTAACTCTTGTTTCTTTTCAGGGCTGAGGGGCGGTCCATTGAGAGTGTGGATCACTGGTCACTCCTACATCCACTGGGAGGAGCTGCGAGCGATTGCAAGACCTGATGGGTGTCAGCTGGGGTTCCCCTCATCTAGAGTCACCATTAGATGGTTGGGGCGTAGGGGTGTGATTTGGCAGGGTCTGCCTGTATTACTGCATGAGGCATTGCTCAGGTGGTAGAAACCCCACGTTCTGATCATTCACGTTGGGGGGAATGATATGGGGCTCTTACCATGCAAGCAGCTGAGTGCAGTGATTCAGTCTGATCTGCGCACTTTTCAGACGTGGGTCCCCCATGTGAAAAACAGAATTTATGTTTACCTGATACATTGCTTTCTCCTACGGTGTATCCGGTCCACGGCTTCATCCTTACTTGTGGGATATTCTCAATCCCTACAGGAAGTGGCAAAGAGAGCACACAGCAGAGCTGTCCATATAGCTCCCCTCAGGCTCCGCCCCCCCAGTCATTCCACCGACGGTTAGGAGAAAAAGCAGAACCATAGGGTGCAGTGGTGACTGTAGTTTACAAAAAATAAATTTAAACCTGACCAAAATGCCAGGGCGGGCCGTGGACCGGATACACCGTAGGAGAAAGAAATTTATCAGGTAAACATAAATTCTGTTTTCTCCTACATTGGTGTATCCGGTCCACGGCTTCATCCTTACTTGTGGGAACCAATACCAAAGCTTTAGGACACGGATGAAGGGAGGGAACAAGTCAGGTAACCTAAATGGAAGGCACCACTGCTTGCAAAACCTTTCTCCCAAAAATAGCCTCCGAAGAAGCAAAAGTATCGAATTTGTAAAATTTGGCAAACGTATGCAGTGAAGGCCAAGTCGCTGCCTTACAAATCTGTTCAACAGAAGCCTCATTCTTGAAAGCCCATGTGGAAGCCACAGCTCTAGTAGAGTGAGCTGTAATTCGTTCAGGAGGCTGCCTTCCAGCAGTCTCATAAGCCAACCAGATGATGCTTTTCAGCCACATCAAGATTGTGTAACAGACGTTCCTTGTTAGAAACTGGATTAGGACACATAGAAGGAACAACTATTTCCTGGTTGATATTCTTATTGGAAACCACTTTTGGAAGAAAACCAGGTTTGGTACGTAAAACGACCCTATCTGTATGAAACACCAGATAGGGTGAATTACACTGCAAAGCAGACAATTCAGAAACTCTTCTAGCAGAAGAAATAGCTACTAAAAACAAAACTTTCCAAGATAGTAACTTAATATCTATGGAATGTAGAGGTTCAAACGGAACCCCTTGAAGAACTGAAATAACTAAATTTAGACTCCATGGAGGAGCCACAGGTCTGTAGACAGGCTTGATTCTGACTAAAGCCTGTACAAACGGCTGAATATCTGGCATGGCTGCCAGACGCTTGTGTAACAAAACAGACAGAGCAGATATCTGTCCCTTTAAAGAACTAGCTGACAGACCTTTCTCCAATCCTTCTTGGAGAAAAGATAGTATCCTTGGAATCCTAATCTTACTCCATGAGTAACCCTTGGATTCGCACCAGTAAAGATATTTCCGTCATATCTTATGGTAAATTTTCCTGGTGACAGGCTTTCTAGCCTGGATCAGAGTATCTATAACTGATTCCGAAAACCCATGCTTAGCTAGAATCAAGCATTCAATCTCCAAGCAGTCAGTTGCAGAGAAACTAGGTTTGGATGTTCAAATGGACCTTGAATTAGAAGGTCCTGCCTCAAAGACAGCTTCCATGGTGGAACCGATGACATATTCACCAGGTCTGCATACCAAGTCCTGCGTGGCCACGCAGGAGCTATCAGAATTACCGAAGCCTTCTCCTGTTTGATCCTGGCTACTAGCCGGGGGAGAAGGGGAAACGGTGGAAAGACATAAGCTAGATTGAACGACCTAGGCACTACTAAGGCATCTACCAATGTCGCCTTGGGATCCCTGGACATGGACCCGTAATGTGTAACTTTGGAGTTCTGACGTGACGCCATCAGATCCAGATCTGGAATGCCCCATAGCTGGGTCAGCTGAGCAAAAACCTCCGGGTGGAGTTCCCACTCCCCCGGATGGAAAGTCTGACGACTCAGATAATCCGCTTCCCAGTTGTCCACTCCTGGGATGTGAATTGCTGATAGATGGCAGGAGTGATCCTCTGCCCATTTGATGATCTTGGATACCTCCCTCATCGCCAGGGAACTCTTTGTTCCACCCTGATGATTGATGTATGCTACAGTCGTCATGTTGTCCGACTGAAATCTGATGAATTTGGCCTCCGCTAGTTGAGGCCATGCCTGGAGCGCATTGAATATCGCTCTCAATTCCAAAATGTTTATCGGGAGAAGAGATTCTTCCCGAGACCATAGACCCTGAGCCTTCAGGGACTTCCAGACCGTGCCCCAGCCTAAGAGGCTGGCGTCGGTCGTGACAATGATCCACTCCGGTCTTCGGAAACTCATTCCCTGAGACAGGTGATCCTGAGACAACCACCAGAGGAGTGAGTCTCTGGTTTGCTGGTCCATCTGAATCTGGGGAGACAAATCTGCATAATCCCCATTCCATTGTTTGAGCATGCACAGTTGCAATGGTCTTAAATGAATTCGAGCAAAAGGAACCACGTCCATTGCCGCAACCATTAGTCCTATTACCTCCATGCACTGAGCTATGGAGGGTTGAGGAATGGATTGAAGAACTCAACAAGTGTTCAAAAGTTTTAATTTCCTGACCTCTGTCAGAAAGATTTTCATTTCTACCGAGTCTATTATTGTTCCCAGGAAGGGAACCCTTGTGAACGGGGACAGAGAACTTTTTTCTATGTTCACCTTCCACCCGTGAGACCTTAGAAAGGCTAGAACAATGTCCGTATGAGCCCTTGCTTTGCGAAAGGACGACGCCTGTATTAAAATGTCATCTAGGTAAGGTGCTACTGCAATGCCCCTTGGCCTTAGCACCTCTAGAAGGGACCCTAGCACCTTTGTGAAAATTCTGGGAGCAGTGGCCAATCCGAAGGGAAGAGCAAACAAACTGGTAATGCTTGTCCAGAAAGGCGAACCTCAGAAACTGATGGTGATCTTTGTGGATAGGAATATGCCGGTACGCATCCTTTAAGTCCACGGTAGTCATATATTGACCCTCCTGGATCATTGGTAAAATTGTCCGAATGGTTTCCATTTTGAATGATGGAACTCTGGGGAATTTGTTTAGGATCTTTAAATCCAGAATTGGCCTGAAAGTTCCTTCCTTTTTGGGAACTACAAACAGGTTTGAGTAAAATCCCAGTCCTTGTTCTGCTGTTGGAACTGGGTTTATCACTCCCATTTTTAAAAGGTCTTCTACGCAATGTAAGGATGCCTGTCTCTTTATCTGGTCTAAAGATAAGCGAGACATGTGGAACCTTCCCCTTGGAGGAAGGTCCTTGAATTCTAGAAGATACCCCTGAGAGACAATTTCTAGTGCCCAGGGGTCTGGAACATCTCTTGCCCAGGCCTGAGCAAAGAGAGAAAGTCTGCCCCCTACTAGATCCGGTCCCGGATCGGGGGCTACCCCTTCATGTTGTCTTGGTAGCAGCAGCAGGCTTTTTGGCCTGTTTACCCTTGTTCCAGCCTTGCAATGGTTTCCATGCTGGTTTGGGCTGGGGTGCGTTACCCTCTTGCCTAGTGGCTGTAGAGGTAGAAGCCGGTCCGTTCCTGAAATTGCGAAAGGAACGAAAATTCGACTTATTTTTAGCTTTGAAAGGTCTATCCTGTGGAAGGGCATGGCCCTTTCCCCCAGTGATATCTGAAATAATTTCTTTCAACTAAACACCACATACTCTTTACCACCCCCGTGGAGATGCTACTAGTTAGAGCGGCAAAGAGAATGACTGGGGGGGCGGAGCCTGAGGGGAGCTATATAGACAGCTCTGCTGTGTGCTCTCTTTGCCACTTCCTGTAGGGATTGAGAATATCCCACAAGTAAGGATGAAGCCGTGGACCAGATACACCAATGTAGGAGAAATAGGGTGGTCCAACATCATCCCCAGAATTGAGTGGCGACATATGCAGTCCCACAGGGTGGCCTTTCAGGTCCGAAAGAAGATTAATAGGGAGGTTAGGATCTTCTTAGGACAGTTAGGAGGTTTTGTTGTGGAACATGGGAACATCACAACGGCTGAGAGGAGCCTTTACAGGAGGGACAGGGTGCACCTCTCTGAGAGGGGCATTAACCTGTTCCTATGTAATTTGAGGCATGCTATTTTGTTACACCTATGAGTGTGGTGGCAAGAGCTGTGCCTGTTGGGCTGTCTCTTGTGGCGGTTGTCCCGTGCCACGGTTTGACATCAGAGGTAGAGTGACGGCTGCACATGGGAGAGTGGTCTCTGCAGGCGCGCGCCTGGGGGTCCCTCCCCCATTCTAAAGATGACGAGAACTCCCTAAGCCTTCTGCGTGCAGATAAGCTCCGCTTGTGTAGGCATTCACGGGCGCGGCCCTTCTTCCTAGCAGGGGGTTGCTTACTTTCCTAGTTAGATTGCCGCCACCTGTTATAGGTTTGCCTTGTTGCTTCCAGCCGGTTCTCTTGTTCTACAATAAATGTGACCCACGGGTCTTTTCCCACACTCTGTGTTTGTGTTTATTTATTTGAAGTTATAAATATAAGTTATTATTATTATATAGTTATGGTCGAGTCAGTTCTATGGCTCTTATGTTATTACAGCAAGCCAGGAGGATAGGGCATTTAATTACTTATGTGCCTGTATGTGTGTGTGAGAAATTGTGAGTGTATGTGTGTATGTGACATTATGTGCCTGTATGTGTGTGTGTGATACTATGTGCCTGTATGTGTGTGTGTGATACTATGTGCCTGTATGTGTGTGTGATACTATTTGACTGTGTGTGTGTGTGACACTATGTGCCTGTATGTGTGTGTGTGATACTATGTGACTGTGTGTGTGTGTGATACTATGTGCCTGCATGTTTGTGTATGAGACATTGTGCCTGTATGTGTGTATGTGTGTCTGATACTATGTGCCTGTATGTGTGTGAGTGAGTGTGTGAGTGTGTGTGTGTGATATTATGTGCCTGTATGTGTGTGAGTGTGTGATACTATGTGCCTGTATGTGTGTGTGTGTGTGATACTATGTGCCTGTATGTGTGTGTGTGTGTGTGATACTATGTGCCTGTATGTGTGTGAGTGAGTGTGTGAGTGTGTGTGTGTGTGTGTGATACTATGTGCCTGTATGTGTGTGAGTGTGTGATACTATGTGCCTGTATGTGTGTGTGTGTGTGTGATACTATGTGCCTGTGTGTGTGTGTGTGTGATACTATGTGCCTGTATGTATATGTGTGTGTGTGATACTATGTGTCTGTATGTATGTATGTGTGTGTGTGATAGTATGTGCCTGTATGTATATGTGTGTGTGATACTATGTGCCTGTATGTATGTGTGTGTGTGATACTATGTGCCTGTATGTAAGACAGTGGAGGGCAGCATAGCCCAGAACGACCATAATAATTAAGGCCCTTAGGAGTGTGCTGCTGTGAAGTTGCAACAATGTTGCATTAGTGAGGGTGGGGTTTAGCTTACCTTTAAGTAGTCAGCTCCCAAGGCCCAAACCCTCTTTTCCAGCTCGTCTTCACAGCGTCAGGATCATCTGTCAGGAGTCCTGTGGAAGAAGATGTCGGAATTAGATGAGCTGATGATCGATGAGTTTGAGTCTGGAGAAGATGTGGTGCAGCCTTCCCCCCCTCGCCCGGTGAGTCGTCCCCCGGGGTCTAGCCTGTATCCCGAAGTTATGGTTGTCTCTCCCTCTCCCACCCCTCCTTTAATTCCCCCTTCAGTGGTAGAGGTGGGTCCCCAGGTAGCAGAGGGGGTTGTGGTAGGTGAGCAGGGCCCTGTTCCTAGTGCGAGTTGTGGGGGGGGGGGGGGGGGAGGCCGTATCTGATCCGGTCATTCTTACCGGTGAGGAGGTCTCCACGGCGGTAGCGCTGCTCCAATCTTTGGCAGCGGTGCTTTCCGGCGGGGGGCCGGCATCCCAGGGAGGTCCTCCGGCTTCGGTTTGCGCGCTGGCGTCCACGTGGGTATCCATGGCCTCTTCAGGGCCCGTCTCTTCCGGTTTGGCCGTTTCCGGTGACGTCACTTCCGGTGACGTCACGTCCGGGAACGCCATTCCGGAATCCAGAGGCAAGCGGGCAGCATCGTCGTCTCCGCCGGGGTACACAGGTAAGAGAGGGGTACCCCGGGGGGGGGGGGCGACGCCCGCGGGGGGTGCGCAGCGAGGCTCAATTACTCAGCGCCCGCGAGGGGACACTGATTTGGCGGCCATTGAAAGGGGTAGAAGGTTGCATGAGGGATCTCATGAGCAGGCCGCAAGCCTGACCGGGGGTATGTTAGCACTTGACGGTGCTCCGATCAGGGCAAATGGTGTGTCTGAGGGGCAAGTGGTTTCTGAGGGGCAAGGAACAAGGGCACGTTCGCCCGGGAGGGCCCAGATTGGGGAAACAGGCATTAATGAGCAGGCCGCAGGCCTGACGGGGAATATGCCTACTGCGCAACAAGTCGCAGGGCCTCAGGCCGCAATCACGCAGGCTGGGGGCAAGCGTCGGCCCGCGAATACATCGCGGCCTAGCAGACGCCGTAGTACTGCGTCACGCAGCAAACGTAGCGCCCGACAGGGTACGCGGGCGGCGCCCGCGAGTGCGGCCCTCAGCGGGGCTCCACCAGGTGTTGTTACTAGGGCTTCAGCAAAGAAAGGCCCAGTTATCACGCCCAGTCTATGTCAGGGCACGCAGGCTGCGACTGAACAGAGTAGACAAGTACAGTTTGCTAATGCAGTGGTGGATGTACGTATGGCTGATATGGTTGATGATGGTATTGAGGAGTGTGGCAGTGATCACAGGAGCCCCAGTCCCCTAGGGTCCCGTGGTAATGTGGTTAGTGGGCCTTCGTCCCCTTCCCTGGGTACTCCTCTTTCACATTTTTCTACACAGATCATTATGGAACCCAGAACTGCATTACTGCCACTCCAGGCCACCCCCAGTGCCGTGGAAAGGGAGCCACAGTCTCAGGAACAGCCGTCCACTTCTTCTGGTCCTGTCCCGGTGCAACGCCTCTTGGGAGCTGGTAAGCACACTATTACTTTTGAACGTAGTGTTTTAAGTTCATCCTCGGATGATTCAGGTTCTGAAAGTGATAGATCCCTGGGGTTGGAAGCGAAAGGGCAAAAAAGAATGTATAGGATGGTGAAATGGTTAGTGGAAGAAAGGAAGGCTATGGGTCTCCCCCTCCCCCCTGGTTCATCCCGCATGGAGCCCACTGTTCCTATGTTGACACCTTCTGCGTCAACAGACTTAGTTAGCCCGGTTATGGGGAACAGGCGCAGGGCAGCTGTACATGGGGACACTGACACATGGCCTGCGTTTAGTCTCCATGAACATCTCAAATCTAAGATGGTTCGGCGCATTCAGGGTGGGAGGTACGTGCACATGTTTGAGCTTTCTGCGGAGGCTTATCGCCAGAAAGAAATGGCGGATGATGGCACGGGCCCGAAAAAATTTAAACGTCCTGATTCCTATGAGGAATGGCGCAAGTGCTTTAGGGTTTATGCGTCCTGTTATATCTCTAAATTTCCCGATCAAGCTTTGAACATCCTGAAATATCAGGATTCCATTGAAACAGTGTACGAGAAGTACAGGGATGGAGCTTGGCGGGATTACGACGCTGCCTTCCGTAGAAAGATGGTTGGGAACCCTCTTCTTACTTTCGGCGACATTGATTCGCGTTTGTGGGCGCAATTGGGTCCTCAAAAACAGGCGGCGCCTGCTATAGTAGTCGGAGCATCGGGGGGCGTTAAGGCCTCGCAGCGCTCTCGACGGCGGGCCACAGGGGTGTGCTGGCGCTTCCAGGACAAATCGTGTACCAGGGGAGCGGCATGCGCATTTCGGCACGCGTGCAAAACCTGCGGTGGCGGCCACTCGGGGTCTGAGTGTACCAGAACCCAGGACGCGGGTCGTTCCCAGGAGAGATCAGCAGCTGGCTCCAAACCTTTCCCTGTCGGAAAGGGCGGCCACACCTCTGAAGGTGGCCGTAATTGAGAAGTGGCTGCTGCTATACCCATTTAAGGAGGCTGCCTTGCTGCTTGGTGGCGGTCTGCGGTCGGGATTTGTTATCCCAGTCGGATCGCACGTGGAGGGTTCCTTGTCACGCAGGAACCTAAAATCCGCATATCAGTTTCCCGGGGTTTTGCGGGATAAACTGAATAAAGAAATTGGGTTGAGTCGTATGGATATTCCCCTCCCAGGGCTGGTTGTATCACCCTTGGGGGTAGTTCCAAAAAAGGAGCCGGGTAAATTCCGGCTCATCCAACATCTGTCCTTCCCGAAGGGTCGTTCGGTGAATGACGCCATCCCCCCTGAACTGAGCTCAGTTTTTTACCAATCATTTGATGAGGCATTGGGGCTAGTTCGCAGGGCGGGGGCCGGAGCTCTAATGGCAAAGCTGGATATAGAATCCGCCTTCCGGCTCCTGCCTATTCACCCCTCCTCTTTTAGGCTTATGGGGTGCTATTTTGAGGGGCAGTACTACGTGGACAAATGCTTGCCCATGGGGTGCTCAATTTCGTGTGCCTACTTCGAGGCTTTCAGCTGCTTCTTGCACTGGGCCATTGCGGAGGTGGCCGGATTCGACGGCCTGGCACACTATTTGGATGATTTTCTGCTGGTTGGGCGGACAGGATCATCTGAGTGTGCTTTCCTGATGAAAGTCACCAGGTTTCTAATGGATAGAATGGGAGTTCCTCTGGCGGAGGACAAGTCCCAGGGTCCTTGCACGTGCCTTACTTTTTTGGGCATTGAAGTTGATTCGGTGGCAGAGCAGTGCCGTCTGCCACATGAAAAAATTAAGCGCATGTTGGAGGCAGTACGCGCTATGAGAACAGAGCTGTATAGCTCCGTGAAAGACCTTCAAATCCTATTGGGTTTGCTGAACTTTGCCGGCAGGATTATTCCTATGGGTAGAATATTCCTCCGCAGGCTCGAGAGGCAGCTGTGCGGAGAAAGATCGCAGACCCGGAGGTTCCGGGTGTCTGCTGAGATGGTGGAAGATCTTAAGGTCTGGGAAGATTTTCTTCTCCACTTTAATGGATCTGTCTGTGGCGGGAGGTTGTTCCTTCTAACGCAGCGATCCAGTTGTTCACTGATGCGGCTGGGTCCCACGGGTACGGGGCTTTCTTGGCCGGGCAATGGAGCGCGGGCCCATGGCCCGCCGCGTGGATAGAAAGAGGCTTGGTCAGGAACCTATGCCTTCTTGAGCTGTTTCCCATACTGGTTGCTCTTGACATTTGGGGTGATCAGCTTCGCGACCGTGAGGTGGTTTTCTGGACAGATAACATGAGCGTTGTTTATGCTGTTAACAGACTATCATCTAGTTCCTCTCCGGCTGTGCGGTATTTGAGACTGTTGGTGCTGAGGTGTCTGCACCTGAATATTGTGTTCCGTGCTAAGCATGTTCCGGGCGTCCAGAATAGGATTGCTAATGCGCTCTCCCGTTTTCAATGGGAAGCATTTTATGCTCTGGTGCCCGATGCGGACACTAACGGATTGTCCTGTCCCACTTACTTATGGCAGGTGGCGCTGGATGGGGCCCCTTGATTGCGATGGTGCGGGCTTCCCTCGCTCCGTCTACCTGGGCTACTTATGTGAAATACTGGACGGAGTGGATCGCTTTTTGTGACTTCAGGTGCCGTCCCTCCTGTGACGGGGACCAGTGGGGCTTACTTGAATGGATTACCGAACTTAAAGGTAATGGTGTTTCAAAGACTGCGGTGGGTTCACGCCTGGCGGCAGTGTCCTTTTTCTGCAAGCTGTATGGGCTTGTTGACGCCTCGAAGACCTTCCTGGTTAGGCAGGTACTTCGAGGCTGGGGGCGTATGGCCCCCAGGGTCAGGGATTTAAGGGAACCAGTTACCATTGAGCGTCTGGTAACGTTGTGCCGAGTTTTGCCGGCGGTCTGTTCATCCGCCTACGAAACTGCCCTTTTCTCAGCCGCCTTTGGGCTGGCTTTTCACGGGGCTCTTAGGGTAGGGGAAATTGTACCGCCCTCTAAGAAAAAGACGGGCGGCCTTTTGCTGCCTCATGTCAGAGACGATGGGTTGTCTATCTTGGTCTTTCTTCCCAGATCCAAAACTGACCAAGAAGGGAGAGGTGCCTGGTTAGCTTTGCCGGCCCATGATGAATCTGTTTGCTGCCCGGTCAGACTGGTTAAAGCCTATATGGACGTGCGTCCTGAGGGTTTCTCACAATTTCTAGTTCACGAGGACGGTTCCCCGTTGACTAGATTCCAGTTTAGGAAGGTGTTGGCCTGGGCAGCATCAAGGGCAGGTCTTGATCCAAGGGTCATTGCTTCCCATTCCTTTAGGGTGGGCGCGGCCACCACTGCCGCTAGTTTAGGATGGTCGGCTGACCACATTAGAGCTCTGGGGAGATGGAGGTCGCAAAGGTATCTTTTATACGTTAGGCCTTTGACTGTTTAGAAGTGATTATGTTTTGCAGATGCAATGGTTAACCTCTGTTTCTTTTCTTAGGACCAAGGAGCGGTCCACTGAGAGTATGGATTACGGGGCATTTGTACATCCACTGGGCGGAGCTTCGGGCGATCGCGAGACCTGATGGGCGTCAGCTGGGGTTCCCCTCTTCCCGAGTCACTGTTAGGTGGTTAGGGCGCAGGGGGCTTACGTGGCAGGCTCTGCCTGAGTTGCTGCAGGGGGCCTTGCGCAGGTGGGAGAAACCCCATGTACTTATCATCCACGCAGGTGGAAATGATATGGGGCTCCTACCGTGCAAGCAGCTCAGTGCGGTTATTCAGTCGGATCTGCGCACGATTCAGGCATGGATTCCCCAAGTCAGGATAGGATGGTCTAACATTATCCCCAGGATAGAATGGGGCCATATGCAGTCTCATCGCGCAGCTTTTCAGGTCCGCAAGAAAATTAACAGAGAAGTGAGGATTTTCTTAGGGCAGTCAGGAGGGTTTGTTGTGGAACATGGGAACATATCAACGGCTGAGAGGTGCCTCTACAGGAGGGACGGGGTGCACCTCTCTGAGAGGGGCATTGACCTGTTCCTCTGTAATTTGAGGCGTGCTATACTTAATCATCTATAGGTGTGGCGGCAAGAGGTGAGTCTGTTGGGCTATCTCTTGTGGCGGTTGGTCCGCGCCCCGGTTTGCCATCAGAGGTAGAGTGACGGCTGCCCAGGGGAGGGTGATCTCTTCAGGCGCGCGCCTGGGGTCCCTCCCATTCTAAGATGCCGAGAACTCCCTAAGCTTCTGCGGCAGCTGAGCTCCGCTTGTGTGGGCATTCACGGGCGCGGTCCATTCTTCCTAGCAGGGGGTTCCTACTCCTAACTAGATTGCCGCCACATGTTTTAGCTGGCCCCGTTGAGTCCAGCCGGTTCTCACGTTCTACAATAAATGCGACCTTCGGGTCTTTTCCCATATATCTGTGTCTGCGTGGTTATTCAAGTATTACAGTTTTATGTAAAGTTATTTAAAAAGTTATAGTTGTACATAGTTATGTTGTTGAGTCAGTTCTATGGCTCCAGTTATTATTTGTACATAGTTATGTGTTGAGCCAGTTTTATGGCTCCAGTTATTAAAGTTTTCCAGCAAGCCAGGAGGATAGGGCATTTAATTAATTAAGACAGTGGAGGGCAGCATAGCCCAGAACGACCATAATAATTAAGGCCCTTAGGAGTGTGCTGCTGTGAAGTTGCAACAATGTTGCATTAGTGAGGGTGGGGTTTAGCTTACCTTTAAGTAGTCAGCTCCCAAGGCCCAAACCCTCTTTTCCAGCTCGTCTTCACAGCGTCCCTCCCTCCCTCCCTGCACTTGTTCATACGGCAATCTTTAGGCTGCTACATCACCAGGGTGTTTCAGCTAGGTGTCCGAGGCTGGATGAGAGCTACGCGGCTTGTTTCCTTAAGTCCAAGGACGGTAGTTTTTGACTCCCCAGATAGTGGCATGGAGACGCGTCTAGTCACACCTGGTCCTACTGGTTCGGAGATCGTTACTTTACACCCTGGTTAGGCGGTTGGTCCGCGCCCCGGTTTGCCATCAGAGGTAGAGTGACGGCTGCCCAGGGGAGGGTGATCTCTGCAGGCGCGCGCCTGGGGTCCCTCCCATTCTAAGATGCCAAGAACTCCCTAAGCTTCTGCGGCAGCTGAGCTCCGCTTGTGTGGGCATTCACGGGCGCGGTCCATTCTTCCTAACAGGGGGTTCCTACTCCTAACTAGATTGCCGCCACATGTTTTAGCTGGCCCCGTTGAGTCCAGCCGGTTCTCACGTTCTACAATAAATGCGACCTTCGGGTCTTTTCCCATATATCTGTGTCTGCGTGGTTATTCAAGTATTACAGTTTTATGTAAAGTTATTTAAGAAGTTATAGTTGTACATAGTTATGTTGTTGAGTCAGTTCTATGGCTCCAGTTATTATTTGTACATAGTTATGTGTTGAGCCAGTTTTATGGCTCCAGTTATTAAAGTTTTCCAGCAAGCCAGGAGGATAGGGCATTTAATTAATTATGTGTGTGTGTGATACTATGTGCCTGTATGTATGTGTGTGTGTGATACTATGTGCCTGTATGTATGTGTGTGTGTGATAGTATGTGCCTGTATGTATATGTGTGTGTGATACTATGTGCCTGTATGTATGTGTGTGTGTGATACTATGTGCCTGTATGTATGTGTGTGTGTGATACTATGTGCCTGTATGTATGTGTGCGTGTGATACTATGTGCCTGTATGTATGTGTGCGTGTGATACTATGTGCCTGTATGTATGTGTGTGTGTGATAGTATGTGCCTGTATGTATATGTGTGTGTGATATTATGTGCCTGTATGTCTGTGTGTGTGTGATACTATGTGCCTGTATGTATGTGTGTGTGTGATACTATGTGCCTGTATGTATGTATGTGTGTGTGTGATACTATGTGCCTGTATGTATGTGTGTGTGTGATAGTATATGCCTGTACGTATGTGTGTATGTGACACTATGTGCCTGTATGTATATGTGTATGTGATACTATATGCCTGTACGTATGTGTGTATGTGACACTATGTGCCTGTATGTATATGTGTATGTGATACTATGTGCCTGTATGTATGTATGTGTGTGTGTGATACTATGTGCCTGTATGTGTGTGTGTGTGATACTATGTGCATGTATATGTGTGTGTGTGATACGAGGTGCCTGTATGTGTGATACTATGTGCCTGTGTGTGAGCGTGTGTGTGATACTATGTGCCTGTGTGTGGGCGTGTGTGTGATACTATGTGATGCATGTATGTGAGTGTGATAATATGTGCTGTATGTATATGTGTGTGATACTATGTGCTTGTATGTATGTGAGTGTGATAATATGTGCTGTATGTATATGTGTGTGATACTATGTGCTTGTATGTATGTGAGTGTGATAATATGTGCTGTATGTATATGTGTGTGATACTATGTGCTGCATGTATGCGGGTGTGATAATATGTGCTGTATGTACATGTGTGTGTGTGTGTGTGTGTGTGATACTATGTGCCTGTATACGTATATGTGTGTGTGATCCTATGTGCTGCATGTATGTGAGTGTGATAATATGTGCTGTATGTATGTGTGTGTGTGATACTATGTGCCTGTATGTATATATATATGTGTGTGTGTGATACTATGTGCCTGTATGTATATGTGTGTGTGTGTGATACTATGTGCCTGTATGTATGTGTGTGTGTGTGTGTGTGTGTGTGATACTATGTGCCTGT
>NW_026511861.1:2500-42500 GCF_027579735.1 Bombina bombina
CTTTACAAGACATGGCGGCAGTCATGGATAATACACTGTCAGCGGTATTAGCCAGACTACCTGAATTTAGAGGTTAGCGAGATAGCTCTGGGGTGAGACAAAATGCAGAGCATACTGACGCTTTAAGAACCATGTCTGATACTGCCTCACAATATGCAGAAGCTGAGGAAGGAGAGCTTCAGTCAGTGTGTGATGTTAATGACTCAGGAAAGATACCTGATTCTAATATTTCTACATTTAAATTTAAGCTTGAACACCTCCGCGTGTTACTTAGGGAGGTTTTAGCTGCTCTGAATGACTGTGATACCATTGCAGTGCAAGAGAAATTTTGTAGACTGGATAAATGCTTTGCAGTGCCGGTGTGTACTGATGTTTATCCAATACCTAAAAGGTTTACATAAATTATGAATAAGGAAAGGGATAGACCAGGTGTGTCGTTCTCTTCCCCTCCTATTTTTAGAAAAATGTTTTCCAATAGACGCCACCACACGGGACTTATGGCAGACAGTCCCTAAGGTGGAGGGAGCAGTTTCTACTCTAGCAAAGCGTACTACTATCCCTGTCGAGGACAGTTGTGCTTTTTTAGAGCCAATGGATAAAACATTAGAAGGTTACCTTAAGAAAATATTTATTCAACAAGGTTTTATCCTACAGCCCATTGCATGCATTGCCCCTGTCACTGCTGCTGCGGCGTACTGGTTTGAGTCTCTGGAAGAGGCTTTAAAGGTAGAGACTCCATTGGATGACATACTTGGCAAACTTAGAGCACTTAAGCTAGCCAATTATTTTATTTCTGATGCCATTGTTCATTTGAATAAACTAACGGCTAAGAATTCTGTTTTTGCTATACAGGCGTGCAGAGCGCTATGGCTTAAATCATGGTCAGCTGACGTGACTTTAAAATCTAAGCTACTTAACATTCCCTTCAAGGGGCAGACCCTATCCGGGCCTGGTTTGAACTAGATTATTGCTGATATCACGGGAGGAAAAGGTTGTGCCCTTCCTCAGGACAGGTCAAAATCTAGGGCCAAACAGTCTAATTTTCGTGCCTTTTGAAACTTCAAGGCAGGTGCGGCATCAACTTCCTCTAATAATAAACAAGAGGGAACTTTTGCTCAATCCAAGACGGTCTGGAGACCAAACCAGACCTGGAAAAAAGGTAAGCAGGTCAAAAAGCCTGCTGCTGCCTCTAAGACAGCATGAAGGAACGACCCCCTATCCGGTAACGGATCTAGTAGGGGGCAGACTTTCACTCTTCGCCCAGGCGTGGGCAAGAGATGTTCAGGATCCCTGGGCGTTGGAAATTATATCCCAGGGATATCTTCTGGACTTCAAAGCTTCCCCCCCAAAAGGGAGATTTCACCTTTCACAATTATCTGCAAACCAGATAAAGAGTGAGGCATTCTTACACTGTGTACGAGACCTCCTAGTTATGGGAGTGATCCATCCAGTTCCAAAGGAGGAACAGGAACAGGGTTTTTACTCAAATCTGTTTGTGGTTCCCAAAAAAGAGGGAACCTTCAGACCGATTTTGGATCTAAAGATCTTAAACAAATTCCTCAAAGTTCTGTCGTTCAAGATGGAAACTATTCGTACCATCCTACCACTGATCCAGGAGGGTCAATATATGACTACAGTGGATCTAAAGGATGCTTATCTTCACATTCCGATACACAAAGCTCATCATCGGTTTCTCAGGTTTGCCTTTCAAGACAGGCATTACCAGTTGTAGCTCTTCCCTTGGATTAGCTACAGCCCCAATAATCTTTACAAAGGTTCTAGGGTCGCTTTTGGCGGCCCTAAGGCCACGGAGCATAGCAGTAGCCCCTTATTTAGACGACATCCTGATACAGGCATCAAACTTCCAAATTGCCAAGTCTCATACAGACGTAGTACTGGCATTTCTGAGGTCGCATGGGTGGAAAGTGAATGAGGAAAAGTGTTCTCTATCCCCACTAACAAGAGTTTCCTTTCTAGGGACTCTGATAGATTCTGTAGAAATGAAAATTTACCTTGACGGAGTCCAGGTTATCAAAGCTTCTAAATTCCTGCCGGGTTCTTCATTCCATTCCGCGCTCTTTGGTGGCTCAGTGTATGGAAGTAATCGGCTTAATGGTAGCGGCAATGGACATAGTGCCGTTTGCACGCTTACATCTCAGACAGCTGCAACTATGCAGGCTCAGTCAGTGGAGCGGGGATTACACAGATTTGGCCCCTCAACTGAATCTGGACCAAGAGACCAGGGATCCTCTTCCCTTGTGGCTATCTCGGGTCCATCTGTCCAAAGGTATGACCTTCGCAGGCCAGATTGGACTATTGTAACAACAAATGCCAGCCTTCTATGTTGGGGTGCAGTCTGGAACTCCCTGAAGGCTCAGGGATCGAGGACTCAGGAGGAGTCTCTCCTTCCAATAAATATTCTGGAACTAAGAGCGATATTCAAGGCTCTTCAGGTTTGGCCTCAGTTAGCAATTCTGAGGTACATCAGATTTCAGTCGGTCAACATCACGACTGTAGCTTACATCAACCATCGAGGGGGAACAAGAAGTTCCCTAGAGATGTTAGAAGTTTAAAAAATAATTCACTGGGCAGAGATTCACTCTTGCCACCTATCAGCTATCCATATCCCAGGTGTAGAGCACTGGGAGGCGACGCAGGACCTGGTATGCAGATATATTGGACATGTCATCCTTTCCACCATGGTCTCTGCCTCTGAGACAGGACCTTCTACTTCAGGGTCCTTTCAACCATCCAAATCTAATTTCTCTGAGGCTGACTGCCTGGAGATTGAATGCTTGATTTTATCAAAGCATGGCTTCTCCGAGTCAGTTATTGATACCTTAATACAGGCACGAAAGCCTGTCACCAGGAAAATTTACCATAAGGTATGGTGTAGATATCTTTATTGGTGTGAATCCAAGGGTTACTCATGGAGTAAGGTCAGGATTCCTAGGATTTTATCTTTTCTCCAAGAAGGTTTGGAAAAAGGATTTTCAGCTAGTTTCTTAAAGGGACAGATATTTGCTCTGTCTATTCTTTTGCACTAGCGTCTGGCAGATGTTCCAGACGTTCAGGCATGTTGTCAGGCTTTAGTTTGAATCAAGCCTGTGTTTAAACCTGTTGCTCCACCATGGAGCTTAAACTTGGTTCTTAAGGTTCTTCAAGTAGTTCCGTTTGAACCTCTTCATTCCATAGATATCAAACTTTTATCTTGGAAAGTTCTTTTTTTTTTTTTTGGTAGCTATTTCCTCGGCTCGTAGAGTCTCTGAGCTATCTGCCTTACAATGTGATTCTCCTTATCTGATTTTTCATACGGATAAGGTAGTCCTGCGTACCAAACCTGGGTTCTTACCTAAGGTGGTATCTAACAAGAATATCAATCAAGAAATTGTGGTTCCATCCTTGTGTTACACAATCTGGACGTGGTCTGTGCTTTAAAGTTTTACTTACAAGCTACTAAAGATTTTCGTCAAACATCTGCTTTGTTTGTTGTCTACTCTGGACAGAGGAGAGGTCAAAAGGCTTTGGCAACCTCTTTTTCTGTTTGGCTAAGAAGCTTAATCCGCTTAGCCTATGAGACTGCTAGACAGCAGCCTCCTGAAAGGATTACAGCTCATTCCACTAGAGCTGTGGCTTCCACTTGGGCCTTTAAAAATGAGGCTTCTGTTGAACAGATTTGCAAGGCGGTAACTTGGTCTTCGCTGCATACTTTTTCAAAATTTTACAAATTTGATACTTTTGCTTCTTCGTAGGCTATATTTGGGAGAAAGGTTTTACAGGCAGTGGTTCCTGCCTTGTCCCTCCCTTCATCCTGTGTACTTTAGCTTTGGTATTGGTATCCCACAAGTAATGGATGATCCGTGGACTGGATACACCTTACAAGAGAAAACACAATTTATGCTTACCTGATAAATTTATTTCTCTTGTGGTGTATCCAGTCCACGGCCCGCCCTGTCATTTTAGGGCAGGTAATTTTTAAATTTAAACTACAGTAACCACTACACTCTATGGTTCCTCCTTTCTCAGCTTGTTTTCGGTCGAATGACTGGCTATGACAATTAGGGGAGGAGCTATATTACAGCTCTGCTGTGGGTGTCCTCTTGCAACTTCCTGTTGGGAATGAGAATATCCCACAAGTAATGGATGATCCGTGGACTGGATACACCACAAGAGAAATAAATTTATCAGGTAAGCATAAATTGTGTTTTATGCGCTAGCCAGGTTACCGCTAGAGCAAAACATTTTACTTTCAACTTGTAATAAAGTGCAATCCTTCTAGCACAAAAATCTTAATTCTAGCAGAGTTATCACTCTAGCGGAAGTACAAAACTCCTCTCCACTTTTTAATCTAGCTCTAAATCATTGACCTGTTAAATATTTGACAATAAAAATAATGGTGAACTGCACTAAAAGCAACACTAAAACTCTAAAGCTAAAATTTCCCAAATCTTATGTCAAACCAAAATACACAAACAATCGCCTAGATTTAGAGTTCTGCGTTAGCCGTCCAAACCAGCGTTAGTGGGTCCTAACGCTGGTTTTGGCCGCCCGCTGGTATTTAGAGTCAGTCAGGAAAGGGTCTAACGCTCACTTTCCAGCCGCGACTTTTCCATACCGCAGATCCCCCTACGTCAATTGCGTATCCTATCTTTTCAATGGGATCTTTCTAACGCCGGTATTTAAAGTCTTGGATGAAGTGAGCGTTAGAACTCTAACGACAAGACTCCAGCCGCAGAAAAAAGTCAGGAGCTAAGAGCTTTATGGGCTAACGCCGGTTCATAAAGCTCTTAACTACTGTGCTCTAAAGTACACTAACACCCATAAACTACCTATGTACCCCTAAACCGAGGTCCCCCCACATCGCCGCCACTCTAATAAATTTTTTTAACCCCTAATATGCCGACCGCACACCGCTGCCACATACATTATCCCTATGTACCCCTAATCTGCTGCCCCTAACATCGCCGACCTCTATATTATATTTATTACCCCCTAATCTGCCCCCCCTAACGTCGCTGCTACCTACCTACACTTATTAACCCCTAAACCGCCTCACTCCCGCCTCAAACACCCTATAATAAATAGTATTAACCCCTAATCTGCCCTCCCTAACATCGCCGACACCTAACTTCAAGTATTAACCCCTAATCTGCCGACCGGACCTCGCCGCTACTATAATAAATGTATTAACCCCTAAAGCTAAGTCTAACCCTAGCACTAACACCCCCCAATCGGAACAGCCAATAGAATGTAAGCTCAATCTGATTGGCTGATTGGATCAGCCAATCCGATTGATCTTGAATCCGATTGGCTGATTCAATCAGCCAATCAGATTTTTCCTACCTTAATTCTGATTGGCTGATAGAATCCTATCAGCCAATCGGAATTCAAGGGACGCCATCTTGGATGAAGTCACTTAAAGGAACCTTCATTCGTCGGGAGTCGCCGGAAGAAGAGGATGGATCCGCGTCGGCTGCTTCAAGATGGTCCCGCTCCGCGCCGGATGGAAGAAGATAGAAGATGCCGTCTGGATGAAGATGTCTACCGGTCCGGATGTGCTCTTTTTGCTGGATAGGATGAAGACTTTGGAGCCTCTTTTGGACCTCTTCTTTCCGGATAGGATGAAGACTTCGGACCCTCTTCTGGACGGATCGTGATACCCGGCATGGTGAAGATAAGGTAGGGAGATCTTCAGGGGCTTAGTGTTAGGTTTTTTTAAGGGGTGTTTGGGTTAGATTAGGGGTATGTGGGTGGTGGGTTGTAATGTTGGGGGGGTATTGTATGTTTATTTAAATGCAAAAGAGCTTTTTTCTTTGGGGCATGCCCTGCAAAAGGCCCTTTTAAGGGCTGGTAAGGTAAAAAAACTGTTAAATTTTAATTTTAGAATAGGGCAGGGCATTTTTTTATTTTGGGGGGCTTTGTTATTTTTTTAGAGGGCTTAGAGTATGTGTGATTAGCTTAAAATTCTTGTAATCTTTTTTTATTTTTTTAATTTAGTGGGTTTTTTTTTTGTAATTTAGTTTAGTTGATTTAATTGTAGATACTTGTAGATAGTTTAGTTAATTAATTTATTGATAGTGTAGTGTTAGGTTTAATTGTAACTTAGGTTAGGATTTATTTTACAGGTAATTTTGTAATTATTTTAACTAGGTAGCTATTAAATAGTTATTAACTATTAAATAGCTATTGTACCTAGTTAAAATAAATACAAAGTTGCCTGTAAAATAAATATTAAATCCTAAAATAGCTACAATATAATTATTATTTATATTGTAGCTATATTAGGGTTTATTTTACAGGTAAGTATTTAGCTTTAAATAGGATTAATTTATTTAATAAGATTTAATTTACTTCGTAAGATAAAAATTATATTTAACTTAGGGGGTGTTAGTGTTAGGGTTAGATTTAGCTTTAGGGGTTAATACATTTATTATAGTAGCGGCGAGGTCCGGTCGGCAGATTAGGGGTTAATACTTGAAGTTAGGGGTCGGCGATGTTAGGGAGGGCAGATTAGGGGTTAATAAAATTTATTATAGGGTTTTTGAGGCGGGAGTGCGGCGGTTTAGGGGTTAATACATTTATTATAGTGGTGGCGAGGTGCGGTCGGCAGATTAGGGGTTAAGAAGTGTAGGTAAGGTAGCGGCGACGTTGGGGGGGCAGATTAGGGGTTAATAAATATAATGTAGGTGTCGGCGACGTTGGGGGGGAAGATTAGGGGTTAATAAATATAATATTGGGGTCGGCGGTGTTAGGGGCAGCAGATTAGGGGTTCATAGGGATAATGTAGGTTGCGGCGGTGTACGGATCGGCAGATTAGGGGTTAATAATATAATGCTGAGGTCAGCGATAGCAGGGGTGGCAGATTAGGGGTTAATAAGTGTAAGGTTAGGGGTGTTTAGACTCGGGTACATGTTAGGGTGTTAGGTGCAGACTAGAAGTGTTTCCCCATAGAAAAACAATGGGGCTGCGTTAGGAGCTGAACGCTGCTTTTTTGCAGGTGTTAGTTTTTTTCAACTCAAACTGCCCCATTGTTTACTATGGGGATATCGTGCACGAGCACGTTTTTGAAGCTGGCCGCGTCCATAAGCAACGATGGTATTTAGAGTTGCAGTGGCGGTAAATATGCCTGTACGCTCCCTTTTTGGAGCCTAATGCAGCCCTTCAGAGAACTCTCAATACCAGCGTTGTTTAAAAGGTGCGGGGGAAAAAAGACACGCGTAGCTAACGCACCCCTTCTAATGCAAAACTCTAAATCTAGGCGAATATGTTTTTATAAAACTTTATGATACTTAGAAAAATTAAATGTATCATTAAAAAGTTACCAGTTAAAAACGTTACAAAACGTTTATGCAAAAAAATAAAAAAACAATGCTCCTAGAATACACACTCCTAAGCTCAGTAATTAACATAACCACTCCTTAAGTGTTAACAGTATTTTAACGCTACACTACAAACTATGAAAACCGGACCCAAACAGAGAGCAATGCATTTCAGATAAAACCTTTGTCAAACTTTTGATTTCCCAAAACATCTATCCTCCTATTTAAGGAAGTCATAAGTAAAAAGGGGGTGGAGCCCAATTTAAAACAAATCAGAAAAGAAGTTTGATACACTATTATATTAAAATTTACCAAAATCCGACTCAATTTCAATTTAAGAAAAAATTACACATATTTTATTCAAACAAATCATTAACAAAATTTAACTACCGCTTAGCAGAATTAATTCCCTAAATATTCAACCTTAATGAACAAAGCATACTTAAATTAACAGAATACACATCTTAATAAATGATTCATTCATTAATGCACTACTATAATTTTCATTAAAGTGACATACAACACAAAATATTTTTTTAAAGATTCTGATAGAGCATGCAATTTTAAACAAATTTCACTTTTAATTTTCTTATACATTTTGCTTCATTCTCCTGGTATCCTTTATTCAATGAGCAGCAATGCATTACTAGAAGATAAGTGAACATATCAGTAAGCCAATCACAATAGGCATATATGTCCAGCCACCAATCAGCAGCTAGCTCCCAGCTCCTGAGCCTACCTAGTTATGCTTTTCAACAAAGCATACGAAAAGAACAAAACAAATTAGATAACAGAAGTCAATTTGAAAGTTGTTTAAAATGGTATTGTGTGTTCTTTTGTATAGACTTTTTAAAACTGTTTTAACTGGTCACTTTATTATGATACAGGGAATATCTATAAGTATCCTAAAGTATATATAAGGATTTTAATTATATACAAAATTATTTCCACTCAAGTTATATTGTTAAGCACAAGTTTCAACATAGCGCACACAAGGCATATTGCTTGTGTTTCCTGTGCAATTTTTGGCCAAGTGACTAAAATGTGTTTGCACTTTATTCTTGAGTGTAGTCAAACTTGAAAATGTTGTGAAAGTAGTAACATGTGAGATGTAAGGAAAGAGCGCTTAAAGATAGATATCCAGCTGAAAATAACTAATAATTACAATGTATAAAACTATGAGACAGTGCTAAAAGCAAGGATAGGTGTGTATAGAATAAGAAGTTACCCTATATTATTATAAAAATGTAAAGATACAAGATATCTAGAAGGTTATTAATGAGCTATAGATAATATTACCATAAGCAAAAATGTATTTATGCTGAAAAAGATAGTATAGCACTTGTAAGAGATAAAATAAAAAATATATAGAATTTATGACAATATATAGGAATTTAATATTCAATGTTAAAAGCAAATAGCATACATTTAAGGGTTAATAAGGGACATCACCCATTAAAACCAACAAAATAAAATAAAAGGAATGTCTCTTGTAAATCCTGGACAGCGATTTTCATACAACGTCCCCCACTGGGGAGAAAACAGTAAATATAAGTAAACAGTGTCACTTGGATGTCTACTGTAGTATACCCAACACACAAGGCAGATATAGCAGAGGAAAAAACTTGTTAATTATCCATTTTACCTTAGTTCCGAAATCCCAATTCAGATTGGACGTGTTCTCCCCTCAGCGGATAAACCTTAAATAATGATCTAAGATCAGAGTTAAATGGAGAAAACTGAATAGAGATAAACATTTCTATTTAAAAACAACATATCCAGATCAACTAGAGGATGAGGTTATAGACTTGCCGAAAAAAATTGAATTAACACACAATCAACCAACAAATCAGTTTAGAGAAAGGGCACAAACACATAGAATGAGACTGAAATCCACTAATACACGTGACACGAGGAATAACTATTTGTACAGTGATAATCGGTGTATCACAATTATACACAGTAACAAGAAAATTCACAATACAATAGAAGAAATAACTGGAACACAAATTCCGATTTTTACACAACCAACCATAGAGGTAGATAGTCATAAGGGACAAATCTCAAACTTTTCGAGAAACTGGTACAAAAAGATATAAAAAAATTAAAAGAAATGCACCAACAAACTTATCATAGAAAGAAAGGTCAGTGCTTAGGGATTTACAGAACAATAAAGATTGTTGTTAAACCAGCTGACAAAGGAGGTGGAGTAGTATTAAAGGGACACTGTAACCAAAATTTTTCTTTCGTGATTCAGATTGAGCATGAAATTTTAAGCAACTTTCTAATTTACTCCTATTATCAAATTTTATTAATTCTCTTGGTATCTTTATTTGAAATGCAAGAATGTAAGTTTAAATGCCGGCCCATTTTTGGTGAACAACCTGGGTTGTCCTTGCTGATTGGTGGATAAATTCATCCACCAATAAAAAAGTGCTGTCCAGAGTACTGAAACCAAAAAAAGCTTAGATGCCTTCTTTTTCAAATAATGATAGCAAGAGAACGAAGAAAAATTGAAAACAGGAGTAAATTAGAAAGTTGCTTAAAATTTCATTCTCAATCTGAATCACGAAAGAAAAATTTTGGTTACAGTGTCCCTTTAATGGATAAATCCAGTTATATATTAGAAGCAAATAAACTTCTAGGGGACACAAATACATAACAAAAATGAATGCTTGACCCTACAAAGAAATTCACATCCAGACTAATTGACATACTTGATGAGGCCAAATCGAAAGATATCCTCAATAAAAAAGAATATAATTTTTTTTATCCCAAATTCCCCAAAATTCCGAATTTTTACTTTTTGCCAAAATTCCACAAAAACCTGACCAATCCCCCAGGAACTCTCTCACATCCAATCTCTCGCGGTACATAGATGGCTTCCTTCAGGGGTACTTGAAACAACTACCCTCATATCTTAAAGACACCACTGATAACTTAAGATGTTTAGAACAAATAGAATGGAAAAACAACTATACTCTAGTTAAATATGATGTAACATCTCTGTATACTGTAATCCAACATGAATTAGGCCTACAAGCAGTTAAAATGTACCTGAATAAAGATCCCACCCTTAGAGAAGAACAAAAATAATTTATACTCAAAGGAATAGATTTTATACTTTTTCTTTCAATAGCTGTTTCTATTTGCAAATGAAGGGAACAGCAATGGGCACAAGATTCACACCCAGCTTTGCTAACCTCCCCCTAACCTCCCCCAAAACATGAGCTGGATGTGAATCTTGTGTTATATAAGAGTTACATTGACAATGTTATTTTTGTATGGATAGGAGAGACAGTAGATTTAGAACAAATATTAGGAGATATAAATGACAATGATAGGGGCATTAATTTCATACACCAATTCAGTAAATATCACATCACCTTCTTGGATCTTGAGATCGAATGATTGAGAATCAAATAGTTACTTCCACTCACTTCAAGGAGGTTAAAGCAAATAATTTCATTCACTATAAGAGTTGTCACTTGGGGCGATGGAAGGACAATATCCCCAAGGGACAATATTTACGTATAAAAATGAACTGTTCAAAAACTATGAGAAAAAAATAGAAATTAAAAAAAAAAAAAAGTTTACAGAGAGAGGATATAAGAATAAGGACATTAATAACAGTAATAAACATAAAAACCCTACAAAAATAGAAGCTCTCTCTCTCATATGCCTAGCCATCCTTTTTATCTACACACAGTTGGACAAACATACAATGAGCAGGACTCAGAGATGTTCAGCTGGAGATACATAGATTCCATGCACCTTGCAGCTTTTGAGATGTTCTGGTTGTCTTTGGCCCACATGTACTATAAGGTGAGCGGACAAGCCTCTCAGCTTGAGAAGTTGTTTACTCACCTTTACTACATACACACCTTCTCTTGCACTGTTTGGTGCAAAATGAGCCTTTATAACATGGTTTAGGCAGACGTGTTAGAGGGAGAGCTAATAAGTTGAATGGCCAGCTAAGTAATAGAGAGCACATGCCATTTTTCTTCTTGCTGTGATGCCCAATGGACATGCAAATTTCAAGGATTGG
Organism: Bombina bombina; assembly: GCF_027579735.1. Classification (NCBI taxonomy): domain Eukaryota; kingdom Metazoa; phylum Chordata; class Amphibia; order Anura; family Bombinatoridae; genus Bombina; species Bombina bombina. The sequence goes on from NW_026511861.1 coordinate 13,868, forward strand.
GACCCTGCTCTGGCCATAGAAACCATTGACCATAGTACTCATTGCACAGTCTAATTCAGTATTCAAAACAGTTGTTCACATTTTTCTTTATTTCATTTAAAAAAAAAAACAATTTGAAAATGTACTGTAGCTTTTGTTTATTGATGTAAAGAATATTTCTGTTCTAATTAAACCAACATCTTATTATGAGCCTAGTAGAGATCCATATCTCTCTCCTAGTACTGTTGTGGAAGCTTTTTTCAGCCAGTGTGGATTTTAAAAATGTCCATTTAAAGTGAAATTGCCATGTCTTACATATTTAAAAAAAAAAAAAACAGTTGATTTTCCAGCTGCTTCTATGTTGCGAAATGTTCAAAAAAATAAATGCATACATTTATAAACAGACTAGACTAAACTATAACCTAACTAAGCATAATCATTTAAAAAATGAACACAAACTTTACCCAGTGCCTAGACTTGTTTTGATTGCTATTTCTGTATTTTGTTACTTTGGCTTGGTCATGTGCTTTTTGCCTCTGGCCTTTTAGAAACTTCAGAAGGTTCTTGCCAGCTAAATGTGGCAGTCTGTTCCTGTTCTAGTCAGCCTTCCAACTGAATGTACCAACTGGTTCTTCCACTAAAACGCCTTATACCTGGTAAATACTTAAAGGGCCATGATACCCACATTTTTTCTTTCATGATTTAGAAAGAGAATGCATTTTTAAACATCTTTCTAATTTACTTCTATTATCTAATTTGTTTTATTCTCTTGATATTCATTGCTGAAAAGCATATCTAGATATGCTCAGTAGCTGCTGATTGGTTGCTGCACATAGAAGCCTCATGTGATTGGCTCACCCATGTGCATTGCTTTTTCTTCAAATAAGGATATCTAAAAAATGAAGCAAAATAAATAATAGAAGTAAATTGTAATGTTGTTTAAATTTTTGTGTTCTATCTGAATCATGAAAGAAAGATTTTGGGTTTAGTGGCCCTTTAAATGCATTTCATCCCGCAAAGAAAATGTATTACAGTCTACAATCAATTAAAGGGATCAAATGGGTAGAGGGCCCTGCTGAGAGCTGCACTGTTGTTGTTGGCTCTTATGAAGGCGATCTACACACCATGAACTAACAAAAGGAATACTATACAAAGAGAACAAACTGTGTAAACTTCTAAAAAAAGACTGATCTGGAACTGTTTAAAGGGACAGTAAACACAATGAGATATTAATAGAAAGTGCTTAGTTATGCATAGCAAAACAAGTTTGCAGTATATTTCATTCTTTATTTTGCCATATTTTCTTGTAGTGTGCCTTGTAAATTGTGGCATTTCTAATTTTCAGAAATGATAAAGCACATTGCGGACTAACCTTGTTATATATTTCTTTCTAACTCGATTTAACAGCTAAGAACTGCAAATCAACTAGCCTTGTTGTCTGCACACTTAAGCCTGGATTGGCTACTCCAAATAAGGCAATTGAAAAACAATTGCAGCAAACAAGATGCTGTTTTTTTTTTAAAAAATGTCTAAACTTGTTTCATGCCTATATCAACACAACAGAAATGTCTTGTAATTACAAGGTTTTTATTATCCCTTTAAACAAGACAGAGGGCCGAAGATGAAAAGTTTGCCAACACAAACGTGAAAAAACATGTTTAGCTTCACAGGGATACACAGTCCTGGTTCAATTAGTAAAGAAAATGGTCTGTCCCTGCAATTGGTCAGGTGTCTTCCGTAGAGATAATGAAAATTCTCTGCTTTGTAAAAATGTGCAAATGGATGTTTAAACTTTAATATTACACTAAATGCAAATATACTTTTAACAGTGCACTATCCCTTAACTTTGATATTATTTTAGTATGCATAGGTTTTCCTTTCAGAATAATTAGTGTTTTGAGTATTTTGATGAAAGCTTTCAACCTTTTGCAAGAAAAAACAGTGAGATCTCTGTATGACGGAAATATTTTGATAATTACAATTGGATTTGAAAGAAAATTTCATACACAACCATGGAATGCCCATGTTTAGCCCATTTTATTGTACAAAAAACCGTTACCCTTAATGTTTTTTGCAAATACAGTGTAATTAAATTATGATTAAGGCTGCACATATTTAATGAGATTTATTCTTCTGTAATTTAAATACAAATTTTACATTTTTTAAAAAAAATAAGATTTTTGGTAAACATTTTTTTTTACGATTTTTGATGCACCTTAACAATACAATTTTTTCCTGTCTTTTTGTGAGAATGGTTACATTATTAGGTTTCTATGATTATTAAATTATGATTTTCATTGTGCAGTTTTACTGAGGTATTGTTTTACTTAAAACCTTCAACTTGATTGTCAAATGTTACTTTTTATATTTATAAGATGAAATTGTTTTAAAGGTATATATTTGACTTGCTTTACATTTTTATAACCATTTTCAGTTTCAAAATATTCTATCATTTATAAATCAAATTATTATTTAATTATGCAACTCGGATTATATTTCTAAAAGGATTATTTTGTCTTATTTTAATGTTATTCAGTTTCAGTGTAAATCCTAACTACAAATGTGGTTATCTAATGTTCTCCTTTTTTAAATAAAATAAAATAGTTATTCATGTTGAATACATTTTAATAAGGTGGATATTCTGAAGCATTAAAAATTATATTCCTATAAAATATTCAAACGAAACCATTGTCACTCTATGTATGTTAGAAATATATACTTTGAGAAAATATGGGGAGTCCACCATTCGAATAATGGTTTTTACATTGCTAGAATAAATAACCTAACTCAGAAATCAGCATCATTATGGGCTAAATTACAATTAGAGTGTTAACTTAACGTGCTCCCATTGGGGGCAAGTTTACGGGAGCACGTCAAATAACCAGCCATTACAAGTGGCTGGTTAATGCTCCCGTGAGCTTTCGGTAGCACTTTGCACTAAGTGCAATTAAACAGAGGTCAAATATCCCCCAATCAGCCCCAAAATAAAGTGTACAGTTCCCTTCATAAATTAAAAAAAAAAGTAGCATCTCAATTTTTAATAAATAAACTGCACAAAGCAGTTAGAATGGGGTTAAAGTGAGGGGATGAGGAGTGTTAGAAAACAAAAAGCACTGAAAAGTGCCTTTACATTGTGGGCTATCAGGACTGTGTTATCACTGTAAATACTGTATATATATATATATATATATATATATATATATGTGTGTGTGTGTGTGTGTGTGAGCTTGTGCGCTGGTATTACTGAGTGGAGCTCAAATATTGCACTCACAAAGCGCAATTGTGTGCTCCACTCATAATCTAGGCTAAAATCACATTAAATCAGGGTTCTTCAAACTTTTTTCCCCGAGACACTGGACAATAATACCACATAACTTCATGACCCTATTTTTATGCTTGGTCTGACAATTTCTGAACCATATAACTGCAATTGTGACTATAATGTGTCTGTACTTTATTCCTATTGTAGTCAAACTTGAAAGTGTTTTAAAAGCTAATAACACATACTACTATACAACACACATACCACACTCACTCTAATATAACACACACACCCTCATACAACACACACCACACAAACTTTCATACAATACACACACTCCACACACACTCTAATACAACACACTCCCAACATACACACTCTCATACAACACCCACCCATCATACACACTCTCATACAACACCCACCCATCATACACACTCTCATACAACACCCACCCATCATACACACTCTCATACAACACCCACCCATCATACACACTCTCATACAACACCCACCCATCATACACACTCTCATACAACACACACACTCTCCTACAAGGCACACGTCACAACCCAGTAAACATGTTATTACCCAGTAATGGGTCTCAACCTGTGGTTTGATGAACCTTGCATTAAAATACTCTAACTTACAAAGTTCTACACAATCTTACATTTTATTATACTTCCATACATGTCTCCAGATATTCCCCTAACCATCCTATTCGATCTACCTATGACCTATATCTATCTTCGTCCATAATCATGAACGTCTTCCTCACCCATCTCCAAAACTTTGTACAAATCTACTTTTGGAATGCTTTACCTCACTCTAGATGTTCTCCTACTTTCAAGAATGAACATTATGGGAAAGTGACATGTGTTAAATGTTACCAATATTCAATGACACTGTTGTAAGTATACTTATTTTGCAGTATCTTGTAACAAGTGTAAAAAAGATAGATGTATATGGAAAAGGAAAACAGGCAAAAATTATTTAAGAAACCTATCTTATTCTAATGTTTTCATAAACTTAAAGAGACAATAAAGTAAAACTTAAAGGGATGGTAAACTCAGTATAGGGTGAATATGTAATCTGTATTGTCATATTGTATTAAAATGTCCTGTGTAATTTCGATCTAAACATGAAATAGCAGTTTACCTTTTATTTTCCATATCAAGAATCTCTCCGTTCCGTAAATTTGCCAGCCCACCGTGACGTCACGTTGATTTCCCCTGCCTGTGCCCAATCATCTATCCAGTCGCTAGACAGGCTGTTAGCAATACAATTTTAGCGCATGCGCCTTTACGATCATTCCCGACGATACTACCAACCAATCAACATCATCCAAATCCTGATAAGACTTTGCGCGTGCACGGTCGATTTTACGCATGCGTCATGTCATTTTTCACATGGCACTCTCGACACTCGAAAGTAAGCAATGTATTGTATACTTTTAGTTTAGGATACATTCCTTACTTGGAGCAGTGCCAGTAAGTACATCACACTAATTTCGATTGTCACTATGTTTGCATTGAAAATAAAGTATTTACGATCACATTTGTTTTAATCATGCTGTAATGCAATGATGATGTTATACAGAGCAATGTTCATTGATATATTTAGCGAATGACTACAAGTGATATTGATGGGCATTGACCATGTTATATTGATTGATTTCCTTACCAACAATATATATTTAAAAAACCAACATTTATGTAGTGATATATAAATTATATCTATAGATATAGATATATATATATATGTATATATATATATTTATATATATAAATATATATATATATATATAAAAAAATATATATATATATATATATATTTATATTGTAATCCATTTACGTTAAATGAATTACACACACATACACACATACACACACATATATATATATATATATATATATATATATATATATATATATATATATATATATATATATATATATATAACTTTCTGTCTGATTGTAATATTTCAATTTTTTTATTTTTTTTATATACTCTTTAAATATAATCTACAGATAAAAAGAGTCTAAGTGCATATTCTTTATTATATAGATTTCCTTTTATTAAAATTATCTTTTTAAAACACTATAATTATTAATTATTTTTTATATAAAAAATATTATTTAAAAAAAAAGGTATTGTGAAGAAAAAAAATATTATTTAAATAAATGCATATGTAAATTATCCATCTCTAACTTGATATGTAGATATAAAGCGCAAAACACTAACACAGAATGTTGACAAAGCAACATGATTATATATAAAAATTTGCTCTATTGCCTCCACATTGTTATCTGCAGCATTACAATTGAACACATAAAAATATAATGACACATCATTGACATAGGATCATGGATATAGCCAGGTGATGGCTGGTAATATGTTCAGTGGTATCTGCAGCATTATATTCACCAACATAAGTATATAATGATACAGCAGTGACACATTATCCTGGGGATACACATAGTACTGCTAGTTATAGTATCATCGTTATGTGTATCTGTAAAATAACAACCATAAAATTAGAATGATACAGCGGTGACACTGGATCATGTGTATAGCCCTAAGAGTGGTGGTAATATGATCATAGGTATCTGTAACAGTAATGTAACACCCATCTACATATAATGACACAGTAGAGACACTGTCAAATTGATCAAACCTGAGGTGGGCTTTTTATAGTGTCAGTGTTATCTGCATCATTATAATAACACCCATCTACATATAATAACACAGTTGTGACACTGTCAAAAGGATATAACCAGAGGTAGGCTTGTTATAGGGTCAGTGTTATCTGCATCATTATAATAACACCCATTTACATCTAATGACACATTTTTTTACACTTGATCATGGCGATAGACAGAGTATCTCTCGTTAGAGGAACAGTGGTATCTGTATCATTATAATAATTCAAATCTACATATAATGACACAGTAGTGACACTGTGGAATAGATATAGCCATAGGTATGCTGATTCTTAGGTTATTGTTATCTGCATCAGTCTAATAATACCAATCTATATATAATCACACAGCAGTGACACTGTATCATGTGTACAGCCATTGTAGTGCTCTTATTAGGATCAGTGCTGTCTGTAACCTAAATATAACACCATTTCACATATAATAATATATATTTTTAAAAAGTAAAATGTATTTTTCGATAGTTGAGCTGGTTTAGCATTTGTTTTGTCTATTTCATTATCATAACAACCTGAACTATATAATGACACAGTAGTGACACAGTATAATGTTTATACCCATAGGAGGACTGGTTATATGGTTACTGGTTTCTTCATCAGTTTAATAACACCCAGCTACATATAATGACACATTAGTGACACATAATCATGTCTATAGCCAGAGGAGGGCTTTTAATAAGATTAGTGGTATGTGTAACAGTAATATAACACCCATCTACATATTATCACACTGCAGTGACACATGATTTTGGGGCTATCCAAAGTAGGTCATGATATAGGATCATTGTTAACTGGATCCTAGTAATCCAACCTATCTACATTCGATGACACTGCATTGATACTGGATCTTGTGAATTCACTGAGTAAGCCTGGTAATAGGATGAGTGTTAACTTTAAGAGTAATATAAAAACCATCAACATATTATGACACAGCAGTGACACAGGATCATGGGTTAAATCCAAAGTATGTATGGTTATAGTATCATTGTTATCTGTATCCGATTAATAACACCCATCTACATGTAATGACACAGCATTGAGAATGAACATTGTTTATACCAAGTAAGGCTGGTAATATGATCATTGGTATTTGTATCTGTAATATAACGCCCATTTACATTTAATGACACAGTAGTCACACAGGATTATGGGTATAACAGGAGTATTTCTGGTTATGTTATCATTGCTATCTTTATCAGTATAATAACACCCCTCTACATATAATGACATTGCATTGACACAGGATAAAGGTGATAGCCATAGTTATTATGTTTAAAGGATAACTGGTATCTGTATCTGTATAATAACATCCAGCAACATATAATGTCAATGCATTGACACTTAATTATGGTGAAATACCGATTATGTCTAATTATGAGATCAATGGTATCGGCATCAGTATAATAACACCCATCTACAAATAATGACACTGCATTGACACTGTATCATGTTGATATCCATAGTATGTGTGGTTATAGGATCTTTGCTATATGTATCAGCATAATAACAGCCATCGACATCTAAATGATCTAATGACTCTGTAGTTACACTGGATCATGGGGATAGCCATAGTATGTCTGCTTATAGGATGAGTGGTATCTGTATCATTAGCACAAAAGCCATCTACATATACTGACACTGCAGTGACACTGTATCATGTGGATATCCAGAGTATGTATGATTATAGTCTCAATGTTATCTTTAGCTGTATAATTACAAAAATCTACATTTCTCTTGTTAAGTGTATCCAGTCCACGGATCATCCATTACTTATGGAATATATTCTCCTTCCCAACAGGAAGCTGCAAGAATCCACCCACAGCAAAGCTGCTATATAGCTCCTCCCCTAACTGCCATATTCAGTCATTCTCTTGCAAGCCTCAACATAGATAGGAGGTCGTGAGAGTCTGTGGTGCTTTCTACTTAGTTTATTCTTCAATCAAAAGTTTGTTATTTTTAAATGGCACCGGAGTGTGCTGTTTATCTCAGGCAGTATTTGGAAGAAGAATCTGCCTGCGTTTTTCTATGATCTTAGCAGACGTAACTAAGATCCATTTGCTGTTCTCACACATTCTGAGGAGTGAGGTACTTCAGAGGGGGAATGGCGTGCAGGTTTTCCTGCAGATAAGGTATGTGCAGTAAAATATTTTTCTAGGAATGGAATTGACTAAGAAAATACTGCTGATACCGAAGTAATGTAAGTAAAGCCTTAAATGCAGCGATAGCGACTGGTATCAGGCTTATTAATAGAGATACATACTCTTGTAAAAATGTGTTTTAAAACGTTTGCTGGCATGTTTAATCGTTTTTTAACATATGTTTGGTGATAAAACTTATTGGGGCCTAAGTTTTTTCCACATGGCTGGCTTAAATTTTGCATAGAAACAGTTAACTGAAGCTTCCCACTGTTGGCTGTGGCAGTTTGTTGTGTCTGTTTTTAAAAACGTCTGTCTTTTTTTTTTTTTTTTTTTTAATCTGTTTTTTGCATTAAGGGGTTAATCATCCATTTGCAAGTGGGTGCAATGCTCTGTTACCTTATTACATGTACTGTAAAAATTTTGTTTGTTTTACTGCCTTTTTTTCACTGTTTTTCAAATTTTGACAAAATTTGTTTCTCTTAAAGGCACAGTAACGTTTTATATATTTGCTTGTTAACTTGATTTAAAGTGTTTTCCAAGCTTACTAGTCTCATTATTAGTCTGTTCTAACATGTCTGACATAGAGGAAGCTCTGTGTTCATTATGTTTTAAAGCCATGGTGGAACCCCATCTTAGAATGTGTACCAGATGTACTGATTTCATGTTAAACAATAAAGATCATTTTTTGTCTTTAAAAACATTATCACCAGAGGATTCTGTCGTGGGGGTAGTTATGCCGACTAACTCTCCCCACGTGTCAGACCTTTTGACTCCCGCTTTAGGGACTCACGCTCAAATGGCGCCAAGTACATCAAGGGCACCCATAGCGTTTCTTTTACCAGGGGATTCTGTCGAGGGGAAAGTTATGCCGACTAACTCTCCCCACGTGTCAGACCCTTCGACTCCCGCTTCAGGGACTCACGCTCAAATGGCGCCAAGTACATCAAGGGCGCCCATAGCGTTTATTTTACAAGACATGGCAAAGGTGGTGAATAATATTCTGGCAGCAGTATTAGTCAGACTACCGGAAATTAAAGGAAAGCAGTTAGCTCTGGGGGTAGATACAGAGCATACAGACGCTTTAAGAACCATGTATGATACTACCTCACAATATGCTTAGTCTGTGGGTGATTTTTTTTTACTCAGGGAAGATGATTTAACCTGATTCTGATATTTCTACATTTAAAATTTATGCTTGAGAACCTCCACTTGTTGCTCAGGGAGGCTTTGGCTGCTCTGAATGAATGTGTACAATCGCAGGGCCAGAGAAATTGTGTAGACTGGATAAATAATATGCAGTGCCGGTGTGTACTGATGTTTTTCCAATACCTAAAGAGGTTTACTAAAATTTTTTTAATAAGGAATGGGATAGACCAGGTGTGCCGTTCTCTTCCCCTCCTATTTTTTAGAAGAATGTTTTCTAATAGTTACCACCACACGGGACTTCTGGCAGACAGTTCCTAAGGTGGAGAGAAGAGTTTCTACTCTAGCTAAGCGTACCACTACCTCTGACGAGGACAGTTGTGCTTTTTAGATCCAATGGATAAAAAATGTTTATTCAACAGGGTTTTATCCTGCAGCCCCTAGCATACATTGCTTCTGTCACTGCTGCTGCGGCGTTCTGGGTTGAGTCTCTTGATGAGGCTTTACAGTTAAGCGACTCCATTGGATGAATATATTTGACAAGCTTATGCTAGCCAATTCCTTTGTTTTCTGATGCCTTGTTCATTTGACTAGACTAACGGCTAAGAATTCTGTTTTTTACTATACTGGCGCGCAGAGCGCTATGGCTTATATCATGGTCAGCTGTCGTGACTTTAATAAATAAGCTACTTAACTTCCCTTCAAGGGGCAGACCCTATTCGGGCCTGGTTTGAAGGAGATTATTGCTTATATCACTGGAGGAAAAGGTCATGCCCTTCCTCAGGATAAGTCTAAATCAAGGGCAAAAAAAAAAAAAAAGTCTAATTTTCGTACCTTTTAAAAACTTCAGGGCAGGTGTGGCATCCTCTTCCTCTAAGGCAAAACAAGAGGGAATTTTTGCTCAGTCCAAGGCGGTCTGGAGACAATCGGACCTGGAACAAAGATAAGCAGGCCAAGGAGCCTGCTGCTGCCTCTAAGGCAGCATGAAGGAACGGACCCCTATCCGGTAACGGATCCTATAGGGGGCAGACTTTCATTCTTTGCCCAGGCGTGGGCAAGAGATGCCCAGGATCCCTAGGCATTGGAATTTATATCCCAGAGATATCTTCTGGATTTCAAAGATCCCCCCCCCAAAAAAGGGGAGATTTCGCCTTTCACAATTATCTGCAAACCAGATAAAGAAGGAGGCATTCTTACATTGTGTACGAGATCCATCCAGTTCCAAGAGAGGAACAGGGACAGAGTTTTTACTCAAATCTGTTTGTGGTTCCCAAGGAGAGGGAACCTTCAGACCTATTTTGGATCTAAAGATCTTAAACAAATTCCTCAGAATTCCGTCATTTAAGATGGAAACTATTCGTACCATCTTAACTATGATCCAGGAGAGTCAATAGAGGACTACAATGGATTTGAAGGATGCTTATCCTCACATTGTGATGCATAAAGATCACCATCGTTTTTCAGGTTTGCCTTTCTAGACAGGCATTACCAGTTTGTAGCTCTTTCCTTTGGGATATCTACAGCCCCAAGAATCTTTATGGAGGCTCTGGGGTCGCTTTGGCGGTCCTTAGACCGCGGGGCATAGAAGTGGCCCCTTATTTAGACGACATCCTGATACAGGCGTCAAACATCCAAATTGCCCAGTCTCATACGGACGTAGTACTGGCATTTCTGAGATCACATGGGTGGAAAGTGAACAAGGAAAGAGTTCTCTATCCCCAATCTCAAGGGTTTCCCTCCTAGGGACTCTGATAGATTCTGTAGAAATGAAAATTTACCTGACGGAGTCCAGGTTGTCAAAGTTTCTAAATTTCTGCCGTGTTTTTTTCATCCCATCCGCGCCCTTCGGTGGCTCAGTACATGAATGAAATCGGCTTAATGGTAGCGGCAAGGGACATAGTACCGTTTGCACGTCTACATTTCAGACCGCTGCAACTATGCATGCTCAGTCAGAGGAACGGGGATTACACAGATTTGTCCCCCTGTTAAACCTGGACCAAGAGACCAGAGATTCTCTTCTCTGGTGACTATGTCGGGTCCATCTGTCCAAGGGTATGACCTTCCGCAGGTCAGATGGGACAATTGTTACAATAGATGCCAGCCTTTTAGGTTGGGATGCAGTCTGGAACTCCCTGAAGGCTCAGGGATAGTGGACTTAGGAGGAGACCCTCCTTCTAATAAATATTCTGGAACTGGGAGTGATATTCCATGCTCTTCAGACTTGGCCTCAGTTAGCAACTCTGAGGTACATCATACTCAGTCGGACAATATACACGACTGTGGCTTACATCAGCCATCAAGGGGGAACAGAAGTTCCCTAGCGATGTTAGAAGTCTTACAATAATTCACTGGACAGAGACTCACTCTTGTCTATCAGCTATCCATATCCCAGGTGTTGAGAACTGGGAGGTGGATTTTCTAAGTCGTCAGACTTTTCTTCCGGGGGAGTGGGATTTCCTCCGGAGGTCAAGACCAAGCAGGAGAGGGCTTTGGTGTTTTTGACAGCGCCTGCGTAGCCACGCAGGACCTGGTATGCAGATCTGGTGGACATGTCATCCTTTCCATCACGGTCTCTGCTTCTGAGACAGGTCTCTCTACCTCAGGGTCCTTTCAACCATCTAAATAGAATCAATCTGAGATGGACTGCCTGGAGACTGAACGCTTGATGTTATCAAAGCATGGCTTCTCCGAGTCAGTCATTGATACCTTAATACAGACATGAAAGCCTGTCTCTAGGAAAATTGAACATAGATATGGTGTAAATATCTGATTGTTATGAATCCAAGGGTTACTCATGGAGTAAAGTCTGGATTCCCAGGATATTATCTTTTCTCCAAGATGTTTTTGAGAAAAGGTTTGTCAGCTAATTCCTTAAAAGGGGACAGATTTTTACTCTGTCTATTTTTTTGCACAAGCGTCTGGCAGGTATTCTAGACGTTCAGGCATTTGGTCAGGCTTTGGTTAGATCCAAGCCTGTGTTTAAAACTGTTGCTCCGCCATGGAGCTTAAACTTGATTCTTAAGGTTCTTCAAGAAGTTCCGTTTGAACATTTTTTGTTCCATAGATATCAGTCTTTATCTTGGAAAGTTCCTTTTGGGTAGCTAATTCCTCGACTCGTAGAGTCTCCAAGTTATCTGTGTTACAATTTGATTCTCCTTATCTGGTCCTTCGTACGGATAAGGTAGTCCTGCGTACCAACCTGGGTTTTTTCCTAAGGTGGTATCTAACAAGTACATCACTCAAGAGATAGTTGTTCCATGCTTGTATCCTAATCCTTCCTCAAAGAAGGAACGTCTATTGCACAATATTGGACGTGGTTTGTGCTTTAAAGTTTTACTTACAAGCTACTACAGTTTTCATCAAACGTTCACCTTGTTTGTTGTCTATTCTGGACAGAGGAGAGGTCAAAAGACTTCAGCAGCCTCTCTGTCTTTTTGGTTAAAAAGCATAATTCATTTAGCTTATGAGACTGCTGGACAGCAGCCTCCTGAAGGGATTACAGCTCATTCTACTAGAGCTGTGGTTTTCACTTGGGCCTTTTTTAAATGTGGCTTCTGTTGAACAGATTTACAAGACGGAGTCTTGGTCTGCACTTCATACTTTTCAAATTTAACAAATTTGATACCTTGCTTCTTCGGAGGCTATTTTTGGGAGAAAGGGTTTTTTACAGGCAGTGGTAACTTCCGTTTAAGTACCTGCCTTGTCCCTCCCATCATCCGTGTACTTTAGCTTTGGTATTGGTATTCCATAAGTAATGGATGATCCGTGGACTGGATACACTTAACAAGAGAAAACATAATTTATGCTTACCTGATAAATTTATTTCTCTTGTAGTGTATCCAGTCCACGGCTCGCCCTGTCACTTTAAGGCAGGTAATTTTTTCATTTGAACTACAGTCACCACTGCACCCTATGGTTTTTCCTTTCTCTGCATGTTTTTGGTCGAATGACTGAATATGGCAGTTAGGGGAGGAGCTATATAGCAGCTTTGCTGTGGGTGGACTCTTGCAGCTTCCTGTTGGGAAGGAGAATATATTCCATAAGTAATGGATGATCCGTGGACTGGATACACTACAAGAGAAATAAATTTATCAGGTAAGCATAAATTATGTTATAATGACACTGCAGTGACACTGAATCATGGGGATAGCACTATGATGTCTGCTTATAATTTCATTGCTATCTGTATCAGTATAATAACAACCATCTACATTTAATGACACTGCTTTTACACTGGATCATGATGATAGCCATACTATGTCCGGTTATCGGTTATTGTTATATGAACATTGCTATATGTATCAGTATAATAACAGCCATCTACATTTAATGAAGATGCATTTACACTGTATCATGCTGATAACCTGAGTATATATGGTTATAGGATCATTGCTATCTTTGTCGGTATAATAACATATATATACATATAATGATACTGCAGTCACACTTGATCATGTGGATAACCATAATATGTCAGCTTATAGGATCAGTGGTATGTTTACCTTTAGATTAACACCCATATACATATAATGAAAGTGCAGTGACCATGTTTTTTTATGATATCCATAGGATGGCTGTTAATCAGATTTGAGTTATCGTTAACACTAATATGACAAACATATACATATAATGACACTTTAGTAACACTGTAAAATGGATATATACTGAGGTTGGATGGTTATAGGGTCAGTGTTAGCATCATCAGTATAATAACACAAATAAATAGGGGGCGGAGCTAACCGTCAAGCCGGAGAGACGTGTCTAGAGAGAGCTCCTTAATATCTAACTAAAAATAGCTATAAAACAGCCGTTTAAAATTGCTTTTTTTTATCTCTAGAGGAGAACCTTCAGTGATCTATACTCCTGCTAGCTGGAAATAACCTGACTATATCGAGACAGCTGTTATACCCACCACTAGAAGATCTTAAACTTTTCCACACCGGGGCCTGTCCTGACCTGAACTTGTGAAGATACCCGGCAGATCGCTGCAGCAAAGGCAGAACACACCAGACATTCCGGCACACAGACCCGCTTGTGAGTAAAAGAGCAGCAGGCTGCGGACAGTGGCAGGGCTCCTGAGTGGGATCAGAGATCCAGCGCACACAAAAGCCGTACCAGCCAACGGGACTTACCCCTGGCTGAACATCCCATCTGGAGGTGCGGGAGAGGCCCGTCTGAGACCATCGGGTGAGAATTTGGGAGAACGGAGACCCTGGACCGCGCCACAGCTTCTTTGGCGCAAACCGCCGCCATCTTGTGCTCCTGCAGCGCGGGCCTAGCGAAATAGCTGCACTATAGGGATCAGGTGAGAAAAGTGATTTATACAGCCTGAGTCCTTGTTACCCTGCCCAGCTGCACACTCTTGACCCGCTCCACGCCTGCCAGCAATTAGAATGCTACGCAGATACCTGCAGCATATCCCAGAGTGAGGCCACTCAACAGTTTATTAACGCAGCATTATACATACTCACTTGAAAGTGTAACAAACTGGGCGACACTCTACTTTATTGCCCCTAACTGTGGAAACTCATTTTGCCCACTACAGCACGGGACCACTTGGCGTCCATTAGCCCATCTACTTAACATTTAATGGGCTAGGCCACTATTAAAGCAGGATCTTCTGACCCACTCTCTGGGGAGCCATCGCATAACTACCCTGTTCTACTCCCTCAAGACCTGGTTCTCCTGCAGAGACCAATAACCTTATATTTATGCCCTTGCTGGTTGCACTTACTTTTGACACCGGGAACCTGGACATACCTTATAATTACAATCAGAAATAACAGCCCCTCTCCTCACCATTTCTCACCGCACTGGAGGTGAGTCATATCCCCATTCCCTCCCCCACTTCGTTAACAGGAGACAAATCCCCTGAGGAAGGGGGTATGTGATAAGAACTGAGACTGCTATACATACCACCCTATACAGCAAATACTGTACTTGAAATTAGAACATATATCATAAAGGAAAGACCTTCCGGGTACCTACCCCTCTACTTTCACTAAGACAGGACCCCTGACCTACAGGCATGCAGCTTACGCTATCCCTGAGAAGGTATTGTCTCATTCCTAGAAGATCCAGGCTATGACAATATGTAAATAATCCCTAAGAGTCTGTGTCCCCGCCGGCCGATCAATGCTACAGTATTAGCACACAGATAATAAGCAGGTCCTCAGCAATAGCAGAAATCTACCAATAGTTAGTCTCATCTGTAACTGCCACAAAATGTCGCAGGCCCATAAACGCAAGCAGAAACCTCACTCCACACCCAACAGAACGGTTGTTGACCACTTTCAACACCGCCCAAAAACTACCCAAACAAGATCAGAGGATGAATACTCTGACACGGGCAGTGTCTCTGATACCCAGGTTGGTCCAGCATTAGTTAAGAAAGCCTCACAGATCCTGGGGACAGATACCTGCTCTAATAACAATATGATGGACACAATAAAAGTGCTACTAGCATCACACCATGAATCTCTATCGAAAATATTTGACAGATCACATGCGGATTTGAAGAGAGATATTGGCCTCATTGGAGAGCGAACAGACGCGCTAGAGCACAGACAAGAGGATCTGGCAATAGACCACACCAACCTTCTTTCCTATTCCCAGTCCTTAGCCATCCAAATTACAGACCTGGAACTGAAATTGGCGGACTTAGAGGATAGGTCACGCCGCAACAATATACGAATAAAAGGCATTCCAGAATCTGTGTTACCACAAGAACTTGAGAAGTACCTACAGAAGTTATCCGAAGAAATACTGGGCCCTGCGACAAACAATGAACACCTGATAGATAGAGTGCACAGAGCTCTCAGAGCACGATCAGCAGATGGTGGCCAGCCAAGAGATGTGATAGCCAAATTCCACTACTACACGTACAAAGAGAAAATACTCAGGGCACTTGCCAGAGACAAACGTCTCCCTGAGGAGTATGTGGGATTACAAATCTATCCAGACCTTTCCCCTCATACGTTACAGATCCGGAGACACTACCAACCGTATACCAAAATACTAAGGGAACGAGATTTGAAATACAGATGGGGGTTCCCGGTACAGCTTATTATCACCAAAGATAGCAACCAATATATAACTTCTACTCCCCAGCAAACAAGGGAACTGCTCCAAAAATGGTACCTCCTTCCACCAGATAAAGAGATCCAATCTACCAGCGCAGAACGGGGATCTGGCCTAAGAGCATCAGCACCACCTTGGAAACCATTACCACAGAGACCCACTGGAATGGATGGAAGACCCTCTGGATCCCTTAAGAAACTCAGAGACACTATTGGCACACACCTAATTACAGACCCATAGAGTACCTGCTTATGTACGATACTTTGACTGTATTCCTCTAGGGGGATACCCCTCCATTGGAGGGTATGTCCCTCACAATTTATGAAGGTCTCCAGGAGATGATCAGGAAGAAGATGGAGATCAGGAAGAAGATCAGAACAGTTTTATGTGTTATTTTTTTGTGTGTTTTCTATGATGTTAGACACTAGTTAAGGACTTTACATCTCTCTATTTCTTGGCAAGATTGGCAACAGTGACTCTAAACTATTGCGCTACACTATACATCTACCTAGCCAATTGTTCCATATGTTTTTGCTCTTGAATGAGATTGTCATGTGTTATTGTTATGATGCCTTATACCATGTAATTGTTTAACCGACTGGTTATGGATTCTGTTGCAATATCTTTATTGTCCTTTAGATACTGGAAGCAGTTTACCTTATGCCCAGAAGAGTAGACGCAGGCCATATTTCCTTGATAGTATTAGCTCCCCCTACTGAAGGCCTCTGTGCTGTTATAACTATGTTACATTGTAATATATGTTTATTAAATCAAATACCCATCCACAATGTTGCAAGGTGACTAGAACCCCTTAAGCATAAAGGTAAGGATGAAGTCAGCAGAATTAAATCTATACTTAATCTTTACCGTTGACAACTTAAAATTAAGGCACCACTATTTGAGAAAGTATCCTACCCTCCAAAATCCATATAGATTATTTCCCTTAATAAACACTTGCACTGCTCGGTGATAGGCCATAAACCCACCACTTAACTCCCAATTGAGATCCTTAGCTATCAAACATAGACATAGTTTGTTGTTCTCACCTATTGCTTAACGGCCAATGGCGAGTGAGGGAAATCAAACCTCCGCTCTTTTGAGGGCAAAATGCTAAGCCCCTTACTAGTAACCCAACTTACCATGAGCATCACATTGTAACCTTAATGGGAGATACCAAATATTATATAGGCCCCTATCTTGAGACAACATTGTCTATAATCATACAAGGGGAAGTAACAGATGTCTCACCTCCACTTAACTCCTGTTACATTGTCCCATCCTGTTTCATGTTTCTCCTGTTGAGATTACTGCTTTAACCTTTGAGATATACAGGATTGAATATATTACTCCATATAAAAAAAATAACTTATCAATATAGTACATATGCCTTTTGCTTATTTCATTTTATTTTGTTCTTATTTACTTTTATTTTTCCTTTTCTTATTTATCTGTTGCTTTATGAACTCCACACTGGGCCAGCGGGGCCCTGGACCCCTCTCCGCATAGCACCCCCCCCCCAATAATTTAGCTCATTGCGAAAGTGTACATATATCACTTTTAGACAGTCATAGAGGTTACTCACCTTACCACCCCACACTCAAAGATATACTGCAGACTTACACCCTTCTAAGGGAAGAGCGGCTCCCACGCTTTATTTTCAAACCAATCCCTTAACCCTAGCGATCCCGATAGTCCCTAGACCACTGCCATAATGGCCCCAATACGTATAGCTACATTGAATGCACAGGGCCTAAACTCCCCCACTAAGAGAAAGCTGTTGCAGCGCTATGTCCTAGCACACAAATTACACATCTTATTCCTACAGGAAACCCACTGGTCGGGGGAGCCTCGACTCCCTGGGATCTCCAAACACTACCCAACCTGTGAGATCGCCTCTAATTCCGAAAGCAAAAATAGAGGTGTTGCCATATTAATTAGTAAAGACCTGTCCTTCAAACTGGAATATATTGAAAAAGATAGTGAAGGCAGATATCTGATACTTATCTGCTCACTTAATGACACCTATTTACCCTAGTTTCACTGTATTCACCTAATACCAAGCAAATCCCCTTTCTCCGCAAGCTCCTGGCGCATATAGACCAGATCAAAAGGGGAAGTTTAATAATAGGGGGAGAATTTAACATGGTATGGGACCCCTCCAAAGACAAACAATACACTCTCACGACACACTCAGATAGGAATCTTTCATCCACCTCCAATGCTTTCCGGAAACTCATCTACCAACATAATCTATATGATGCATGGAGATGTCTAGCACCCCTAGAGAGAGACTTTACACACCATTCCAAAGCCCATAACTCATACTCTCGACTGGACTACATATTCTGCGACTCTTGGTCCCTAGATCAATTTACAAACCCCAACATTAGACCATGCACGTGGTCCAACCACGACATGGTTTATCTGGACTTTTCTAAATTACAGTCCCTTTCTGGTAGACCTCCATGGAGACTCCCAGAACAATGGCTGTCTGACGTAGAACTCCCGGCACTACAAGAGACCGTCAAGGAATTCCTAACACACAATGACATAGGGAATACTGACATAGACATGGTGTGGGCAGCTCTTAAAGCATTTCTTCAGGGACATTTTATCAAAAAAAACAGCACAGCTTCGTAAAGAGGGAAATCAGCCTTTGGCGAAGCTCTACGGAGACCTACGCATACTCGATTAGGCGAATAAAACACCTCCCAGCCCCCAGATGGTGCGCCAAATAGGCATCATTAGAGATTAAATAGCCAAACAAGATTTGATAAGGGTCCAAGAGAACCTGCACAAACTGAAACAACTCTGTTACTATAAAGGGAATAGAGCAGATAAACTCCTTGCTAACAAACTCCGCAATCGCACACAGCAAAAGAGAATACCCCACATTGAGACACATAGAGGAGCAGTACATGCACCCAAAGACATAGGCGCTGCATTTGCAGCTTACTATTCCTCCCTGTACAACATTGAGGCAGCTGAAGAGATGACTAAAGCCAACCATGGCGATATCCAGGGGTTCTTAAAAGGACTATCCATACCCACC
Organism: Bombina bombina; assembly: GCF_027579735.1. Lineage (NCBI taxonomy): Eukaryota > Metazoa > Chordata > Amphibia > Anura > Bombinatoridae > Bombina > Bombina bombina. Next base: position 33,241 of record NW_026511861.1, read on the forward strand.
CTTTCTGAAGAAGCTAGGGCGGAACTAGAACAACAATTTATACTAACAGAAATTAAAGTAGCCATAGGCGAACTGGCACCTCATAAGGCCCCAGGCCCAGATGGTTTTACAGTAACATTTTACCGTGCACTCAGCCCGATTGTTGCTCAGATACTACTTCAATTGTTCAGTGATGCTGCAGCCAGAGGTAGCTTTCTGGCCGAACTCTTGGAGGCAAACATCACAACAATTCCCAAAGAAGGTAAAGACCCCCTACTGTGCTCTAGCTATAAACCCATCTCACTTATCAATGTTGATGCCAAAATCTATGCTAAAATACTAGCGAATAGGCTGGGGAAGCACCTGCAGACACTCATACACTTGGATCAAGTGGGCTTTATCCAGGGCTGACAAGGCACGGATAACACCCGACGCCTCCTAAATATATTCTCGGAGGCTGCGGATATGGACCTCCAGATGCTCACCCTGTCACTAGATGCCGAAAAGGCATTTGACAGGGTGAGATGGGACTATCTGTTTCAGACCCTCTCGGCGTTCGGGATTCCGGACTCCTTCGTCAAGGCGGTCAAAGCTTTATATTCCACTCCCACAGCAGTCGTTCGGGGACTGGGATTTTGCTCGCCCAAAATAACGATCCGAAATGGGACCAGACAGGGATGCCTGCTTTCCCCTCTCCTATTTGTCCTTGCGATCGAGACTCTGGCGCTCGCCATTAGAGAATCAAGAGAGATCCACGGTATACAGCTGCATGATACCCCCCAGAAATTGGCACTTTTTGCGGACGACCTTACGGTCTTTCTATCAGACCCCGCTAATTCCCTACCCCCGTTAATGGCCCTCTTCAAACAATTTGGCGAAATCTCCTACTATAAATTGAATGTGACTAAAATGGAAGCATACGCCATTAATATTCCACAGAATGAGAGAGACTCTATCCAATCCACCTATTCTTTTAAGTGGTCCTCCAAAGGAATTCGCCACTTGGGAGTTTTTTTGTCCCATATTAAAACCACGGTAATAAAGGAGAACTTTGAAACTCTCCTAACAACTATCACCGCAGAGCTTCACTCCAAATGCTACGACGAGATATCTTGGTTAGGTAGGATAGCAGCTCTTAAAATGATGATTCTACCTAAACTTACTTACCTGTTCCGATGTATTCCGTTACCAGTCCCATGTACCTTGATTAGAAGGTTCCAGACCATTTTCAACGCCTATATTTGGCATGATAAAAGGCCTCGAGTAGCAGCACATATCCGGCACATGCCGCTGGAGAAGGGGGGCTTGGGCCTTCCCAATGTCAGAAAATATTATGAAGCGGCAATGATAACACATGTTACAGCCTGGGCAAGAGAACTCCCCCCGACAAGGTGGAGAGAGCTAGAACAGGCGTCACTGCCAGCATACATTAACTTGGAAGACTTGCTTTGGCTGCCCCCACATTGGCAAATTAAAATATACGTTGCAAACAACATCATGAAGGGCTGCCAGGAGACCTGGTTTAAATTAAGGCATAATAAGATGATAGCCCCACACCCCTCACCAGTACACTCCATAAGAGGCCTCTTGATAGGACTACCAAACGCCCACCTTAGCGCCTGGAATGACTCAGACATAAATACCTTGCAGGATTTTTACAATAATACCAAACTACGACTACACCAAGATATGTTAGACTCCCCGACTTTGACCCCCAACCTAAGATTTGATCTGTTAAGACTGCGCACATTAATGAAATCCTGGGGATTTCTAGATGACTCATTGAGAGATTTGACTATGTGGGAGGTAAGATGGATGACCAATCTCCAACAGTTTAAACCTCTCTCGATACACTACCATTGCCTCATAGAGGAAACATCCTCCCTAAAGACAATACATATGGATGCCTGGGAGAGAGACTTACAGCTAACATTTACAACTGAGACCTGGCACAAAGCCATTAGCTTAATGAAAAAAGCAACTCACTGCATTACCTTATACAAACTATACTTTAAAGTAATTACCAGATGGCACTTGGTACCCACAAAGCTACAGAGGCTCTTTCCCGGGCATTCACAGCAGTGTTGGAGGGGTTGTGGAGAGCCTGGGTCCCCCCTGCATGTCTGGTGGACATGCCCTGGATTAGCGGATTATTGGAAAAAGGTAGAAAAGGTCTGCAGAGATCTAGGATTAACGACGGACCTGAACCCTGCCCTGGCTATACTACATTTGGAGCTTGATAGAATACCCAAGAGTAAACAGAACCTTCTGATATATATCCTCATTTCTGCCAAGCTCTTTATAGCTAGGAACTGGAAGAAGAGCCAACCCCCAAGGCTGCAGAGCATACTGGAAGGTGTAAATTACATTAAGAATATGGAAAATTTTGTAGCCAGAGAAAGATGGCAACTGCAAAATTATTGTCTCACTTGGGAACCTTGGGAGTCCCTGTTAAGCCGCCTAGCCGATACCTAGATATCTATAAAACCCAAAATATACCTCCCTTGGTCCCTCCCTTGTGCCCCCTAACACTGCCCCCCTTTTGAAACAGCATGGTCACCTCAGAATTTCCCCCTTATCCCGGACACCCCCCTGTTGAGACAGGCCTGCAATAAGACAACATAGAAAGCGGAATCTGCGCTGCAAACCACAGATAGGCGGAGAGGGGTCTGGGAGTCCCCTCCACATTAACGACCTAATATTATTGGGAGTCTGCAATATAGTATAGTATAGTGTAGTATAATACTATCTCTTAATCCTATTGATGTGTGTCCTCTATTGACTGATTTATTATCTTAAAGATTACACCAGTGTGGATTGTTGTTATGAGATTATGTTTTAGAAAAACCACTGTATATACACGAGATACCTCTGTAAAAATGAGGACTTTAATGTTGGGAAAGACTGTCGATCTCACTTGTCCATCAATCCAGCCAATTCCCACATCTATTTTCGTATCTTTCATGCAAAATTAATTGTATGTATACTGTTATTGCCTTAACTGGGAAAGATTGTTTGTTGAAATTATGTCCTTAATAAAAAGCTTTGAAATAAAAAGAACAGGTAAAAAAAAAATAACACAAATAAATAGCTAACCACATATTTCTGACACTGGTACTTGTGTATAGCCATAAGACTGTTGTTTATGGGACCAGTGGTATGTGGATAATTATAATAACACAGAAAATAATTAAATATAAAATATATTTAAATATATACATATATATATATATATATATATATATATATATATTCTAAATAATATAAATATTATTTTTATAATAATCCATAGAGATGTCTATCTTAATATATACATAAATATGTATATATTTTTAGATATTTATATATATATTTCTTAATATTTTATCATTGTAAATGTTTTTTAATAGGAATTAAAAAATGGCTTCAAATGAACAAGAACCTACATGAACTTTTAGGGATTTGGATGAGTCCGAGGTATCCCAAATGGTAATTTCACAAAAATATCTTTCATTTTATATCTACATTTGTTTAAATATCTATAAATATTGATTTTGCTATATAAATTAAAGAGTATTTTTTTTAGATTTTTATTATTTATATCTTATGCAATATTTTTATATTTTATTCTCTATTTAAAATTGAAATTTAACAATTTTGTTTTATGTATTCATATATAAATATCTTTTTTTAATATCTAACTTTGAATCAGTATATATTAGATTATTTCATTACTTCTATTTTTCTCTATTACTATTATTTTATTTTAAATATTATTTAATATTATTTTAAATATTATATATAGATTTAATAAGTTATCTATTTTATTCTCTATAAATATTGTAACCCTAGCTTTGATTGTTTGGTAGAAATAATGTAACTTTGTTTGAGGTACAATGGTTTAACCAGCAATATTTAACCTTTGCTGTTGCAGAGTATAGAGAAAAAAATATATATACATGTATACAAGTGTATATTAGAATGCAATAATTACTTCAAGCCTCCATTGTATAGAAGGAGCTATTATCTGGCTACCTTGGTAATATATAAAAATAATTTGTTTATCATATACCTAGTAATTCCTATATAAAATTATACTGTATGTGGATTACTACTATATATACTCTGGAAAAAAGTTTTTTTTTTACCCTCTATTGAGAACTGTGCTTGCTAGTTTTATATAATAAAAAATATTGCAATACATAATTTCTATACATTCTGCTTTTGTAATTTGAATCTGCTGGCTTTGGTTGGTATTCTACTTGTCAGATGAAGGGCAGTACTGTGATGTACTATGGTGTTACTATTATTTGTTACCATTGCAATATGATGTTATATATTTAACAGTGTGTGAAAAGTGTAATATTATTGCCAATAATTTATGGGATCGTATTCGGAATTCAGGCCTCTCAGTACTCTTGTTTGAAGCCTGAAAATCCAATACATTTCTCTCTTTCCTAAAATGAGGTTTCTGTCCCCGCCTCTTAAAGGGGTTTTGACTTTCTCAATGGCTTGCCATCTCAAAGTGGTGCTATCTTTGTTATGTTTATTTTTTAAATGCCTCACCAAGGGAGTAGTTGCTTCCCCCATTTTAATTGTGGACAAATGGTTCCTTATTCGGACATTCACCTCAGTTGAGGTGAGTCCTACATACTGTAATTTACATTCCACGCATGTTAGAACATATATGACATAGGAGGATGTACAATTTAGGCAGGAGGTTATTTTAAACACTTCTCCTGTAGCTTCTGAACAAAATTCGTCAGAGATGCAGCTTTTTCACATGGCTTGCATCTAGCCCTGCCACACCTGTACATCCCCCTATGTCTCAACCAAGAACTTTCTGCTGTGACTGGAAGTCTAGGTAACTCAGAAGGAGACAGATAGTTTCCTATGGTTTTGCTTTTGCGATATGAACACCTGAGGCCCTTATCCACACTACTTACTAGCCTGTCGTCAGCTTTCAGTAGGTGAAAATGTTTGTTTATTATACCACAGATGTCCTTATACTCTGTGCTATAATCCGTGACAAATGAAACTTTGTCTTCCTGTGTGGAGAAATTAGAGGACCTTATTGATCCTTGTAGTAGTGTTTTCCTGTCTAGTCTGTCTCCCCAACAGAAACCCTTTTTCTGTTTCGTTATCAAAGTATAGTTCATCAGGCAGCTGCACACATAGATTAAGCAGGGATAGGGTTAACTAACAATCAAGCTTTAGCATTGAATGTGTGTAATTGTTTTTACCCAATCACTAACACTGCTGTCTTTTAAATGTTCAGCACTGATGTACTCAATTAAGCTATGATTACGGCACACTGCCGAAACATGTCAGCTTGAGTACACAGTGCTCAATGTCTTTTGCTGCTATGGACCCCTCCAGGGATTTATATAGATAGATAGATAGAGATAAAAAAATAAATATATACATATATAAATATATATCTATATATGTATATCGATTTTAAAAAGTATTATATTAAAAAATATATATATTTATATTGTTCTATAATATATATATTTATATATATATATATATAATGCATATATGTAAACAATATGTAATATATAATAAAATATATATATGGCGATATATATATATATAAAATAAAATAAGTAATAAATGCATCTATATTCTAAAAATTTTTTAAAAATCTAAAAAAATTTTTAGGGAATGTAGGAAAATTTCTTATAGACGATTCACTGTATGGATTCATGGTTTTCTTGGACCAAAAAATAGGAAACCGATTCCTTCTTGTGTTGTAAATACAATACGAAATGCTCTCCCAGCACTGGATAACCTATATGTGGGATTCCACTATGCTAATGAAGATGGACCAGCTCTTGAAATGTTACTGTATTAGTCAATAGTGTTTAATAATAAACAAGTGTTAATAGACAATGTTTATATGGTTATGTGCAATTATAAAGTTTAAATTTTTTTGTTTTGATTGTAATAATTTATTACATTTCCTTTTTTTTAAGAAGTTTTTTTTTAATATTTGAAAATGAATATGTGAACAATCACAATATCTTTTATTTATTTTATTTATATTTTTCAAATTATTTTATTTTATAATGTATAAATGATTGTTACACATTTGTATTGTAAGTTTATTTGATATTAATATATATTATTTTAAAAAAAATTCTTGTTAGAGGTCATTTAATTATAAGACACTTTTATAATTACATGTTCTGTATTGCAATGTATATTTGTTTATTTCTGTTGTTTTCATTTTTTCCAAATTTAATAAAATATATTCATTTCTTTCAGTTCTAAATAAAGTTAAAAAAATATTCACCAATTTTTAATATTGTATTTATTCACACAAAATGTTTTTTTTTTTCATTTTTAATTAACATCTTTGAATTTGAGTATTGTAAGATAAATACATATTCAACACAACATCAATATTTAACACCTTGCAAACATTAAACAACAATTTAATTATTATTTTTATTTAAATTTAAAACGAAATATTAACTTTAATGAAATATGAACTATACAATTTACTATGGTGATTGAAATACAGCATGTTATTGACATCAAATATATATATATATATATATATATATATATATATTTTTTTTTTATTTTTTATTTTTTTTAATAAGAATAAAAGTTAATTTATATGCACATTTTTGGTGAACTACCTATGTTTTCAATGTAATTTTTTACATCAACAATAACCAAGTGTAGTCCATGTTGCTCAACCAAAAATTAGCTTTATGTTTAACTTTTAAACCATTGTAAAAAAAAAAGATAATTGAATATACAACTAAGACAATCTTAAAAAATTATAAATTTGATAAAAAATTTCATGCTCTATTTGAATCCAAAAAAAAGACGATATTTAGAAAACCATAATTTTTTTTAAATGTACATTAAAATATATATATTTTTTAGATAACTGTATATATATTCCAATTTTTATAATTTTACTAAAATTTGGTAAGAAAAATATGTGTGTCTGTATTTTAATATAAAATTTTTTGAACGATTTTCGAACGATTAATTTAACTTATTCTAACGAATGATTAGAATTTTAACCTTTTTGAAAGTAGATCCATTTTGCTAGTAAAAAAAGAAATTATTTTTTAGATTTTAAAAATCGAGAACGTAACTTTTGTAATAAAAGTTTTTTGCATGGTCGAGGAGTGGAAGCTATGTTTTCTGGTAATGTTGGATTTCTGGCTTGCCAACTTGAGTTAATTTCTCCTCTGATTAAACGGATAACATCTTCCATAATTTTATAAACGTGTGTCATGTTCATCTCCTCGTATACCGGTCGAAGTTTCCAATCCTTTTTGCTTTTTGGGAAAAATGGAGTGAACCTCAGTTCTCCAAAAGAATCACTGAATTCAGTTTCACAATTCACTGTTGCTTGCAATCTTATTGCATTTTGATTGTGTGCTAAAATTGCTAGTTTTGTACGTGCTTCCATTGCATCCATTTGAAAATGAATGCGTTTCGGTCGGTATTTTAGAACTAGACTGTGGAAGACCTCTAAGCTGCCAGTGTGACATTATAGCCTTAAGTGTTTAGCATCCTTGTCAATCTGTGGGTTACATACAATTTTCTGTAGTTCGATGAAAGAATTTGATTGTTTTATCAACCATTTTCGCTGCCTTTGTTCATCCTCTTTTAGTTTGTTATGGTTGCAAGCTTCTATATGGATTCCATCTTCCCATTCATGAATATCGATTACATGATATAGCAATGACTTCCAAATTTCTAATAGTTTATCCTCATTTCCCTCACAAACCATACTTGCTGTCCACAAATGGTTAACAATGGCCGAAATCCAAGGACTTAATTCGGAACAAGACTTTTTCCTACTAATAGCATGGATTTTTTTGCGGAGATTTTTGGAGTAATGCCAAATGTCATATTGATGGGCAATATTTTTATATTCTTCTCTTAGTATTTTTCTAATACTAACATGCCTGTCGGTAGCTACAACAACTGGTATTATACCTTCATCAATTATGAAATCTAAGCAACGTCGGAATGCCTTTGACTCCATGGTGACTGAGGATGATGTTTCAGTTACTTGAGTAATGTTAAAATCCAATATTTTTCTAGATTTGGCCTCCATAAAAGTGTACGTGCAGTACTTGGCTGAAAAGCCTGGGCTGTCGCATTGCCCATCCCCTGTTATGGTGACCGGATGTCCCTTCATTGACACTATAATTGATTGCTGTTCCAATTTCCAGTGGTTGTCAATAGTAGGGAAAAGATAAGTCCTTTGATATTTGAAATAAGTTTGCTTACTGATGAACTGTAATCCCATATATTTGGCTAATTCCTGTATTTTCTTATATTGGTTTCCACTAAATAATATTTCTGAACAACAAAGAATGTTTCCTGTCGGCATCTGTCCAATTGTGGGCTGACTCTGCCATAAAGCACCATTATGACCGTCCTCACACTCTTCGGTTACTATCAGTAATGTTCCAACAGTTCGTTTATGGACAGTCATCATTGGTGCAGTACAGTTTGACATCCAACGGCATGGTAATTTTTTAAAAATTTCTTCTAAACATGATTCAAACACAATATATATTTTTTTCTAGAACAATCTCTTCTGGTCTTTCATTTTCAAGCAAAGAATATTCCTCTTCCGATTCTAATAAAGAACCTGGCAAAAATGTTGAATCATCACGGTCACCCTCAATACTCTGTATTTCAGATATATCACTTTTTTCAAATGCAGATAAATCTATACTTTCTAGAGCTTCTTCTGCAAAATGTTGAAATGTAAGGGTCTATTGTTTGAGTCGCTATCTCTATTTTGTATTCTTTTAAATTATCATTGTTACTAAGATCTTCAAAGGATTTGGTTAGTTGGAATGATATTGAGGTTGTCAATGATGAACTTTGATCGTCTGTTACATTGCCCATGGTCCAAGTATATTTATCTGCAGATTTATTGATGTCGGCAGATGAAGTAGACTGATTTTTCGTTTATGTATTTTTTGAAGTTTGAGTTTTTGCAGTTAAAGTTGAATGGAATGGGTTGAAGACAGTGAATTTATCAACATATATCTTTATTTCAGTATTTGTTGATATATCAATAATTTGTTTATCAATTGAATCTCCACAAACACTACAAAGATGTTTTTTCATTTCTTTTGTAGAAGAATTAACATTTTCAATCATTAAACATGAGTCTTCTGTTTTTTTTCGGTGCTACTGGTAATGCAATAGTTGTTTTTCCACTGTAATCTATTGGTGCCACATAAGTAGAGGTACTGCCAGTAGATTGGAAGGCATATTTGATGTAGTACTAATGGTATAAA